>NW_016177121.1:0-8733 GCF_001687245.7 Rhagoletis zephyria | reverse complement strand
ACTAGAAAATCGACCCGTGTAAAGGCGCCTTAATCCAGCGAGCAATTATGATTAGAGTTAAAATGCCTTTGTTAAAATTAATAAAAAGTTATTTCATTATTTCTTTACCGGGACAATTGTTACATCGGTGGGCAACGACGCAATTACAGNATTTGTTGATGCAACAAAACGGAGCAGATTTTCAGTTGAGCGAAGTAGAGGACTAGGCTTCAAATTTTTTCGACAAAACGGAACAAATCTACTCCTATCGGAGGGAAGTCCGAACGATGGCTTATTGTGTATATGAGGAAAATTTACACTCTTTGTTTGGTACACAAAGTCAGTATTACCGCAGCCGTACTGCGATGAGCATGATTTTGGTGGAGATATAAATAATTTTTTCGCAACTTTTCATACCCTTCCTCCGTTAAACTGTTTTTCCCTTTCTCCAGCCCACGCTCGTACTTTCGCTACTGCGCTGGCAAAAAAGTGCCCATGTCTGACCTAGATGAATATTAGAAGCTTTAATATATTTAGTTATAATTACCAACCCATGGTAATAGTTCCCAAATATTGTCAAAATTGGGGAACTAAATATCTTTAGTTGTCAAAACTAATCCTTTTTCTCAGTGTAATTTTCAGCTTTTTTTTAGTTTTTAATTTTTTCGAATAAATACAAAGGATATGGTCATTCTTTTTTGCTTTATTCCGTATTCGAAAAGTTATGTGTTTCAATGGACACATCGATTTGAATACTACATAATTTAGATTTAGATAATATTTTTAGCACTTTATTTGAGAAAAATAAAACATTTAGATTATTATTTGCATTTTTTATACATACTTATGTAAGTATATTACGCATTCAGTGTGAATGCTATGATATCGTGGGCGGAAAATTTGGTGAACAGAGCTAGCGTTATATTGAAGAATGCAACTGTGCTATCACTTCGCACATATCTTGGAAACCCCAAATTGAAACATTTTTCATGAGCTTTTATTTAACTTGGTCATCCCGCGCAAATCGCGGAAATTTCCAATCGATTTTAAACTGACTTCCCGACAAGTTAGACTTGAAATTTTCAGCATAGTTCCAATCACGATGACACTGCAATTTAAAATGTAAATGAATTCTAACAGAGCGTAATTTGCCAAAGAACGTAAAACTACTATAAAATTGTTAAAGCTGCCGGCGCGCCGCGGCGGTAGTGTAGCAAAGCTATTCCTAGTCTAGATATGAACCTCGTTGTAGGCATCATACCAAGGAGATACAATTAAAAGACTCCAGATGTCGCCCCGCCAGAAGAAATTAAATATTGCGCCTAAATATATGCCATGCTACAGCGGAAATGGACGACACGCCATTTCTTTAAATAAAATTAACTGCTGCAATATGTACATATGTATGTTTATACAAAACGTAAGTACACAACATTTTGCTTGCCAAGTCTTCTGTTCTCTTTCATTGCAAGTTGAATTATTTTAATATTTATTGCAAAATTTCGTACATAAAATAAAATAACACTTTTTAATATACAACGCTTTTATAAATGGACTAAAATAAAATAATGTAAAAAAAATATTTTTTAAAAACAAGCTTTTATTTAACCTGTGCAATCAAAGGAATAAAATGAAGTAGTGTAACAAAAGATTTTTTAGCAAGAAAATTTTGTCAAAACTTCTACTAATGAAAATTACTAACAATTTTTACCAATTTACTTCGTTTTTAAAAAAGCTTGTCGGCGAATTCAGCGTACATGCATAATTGGTTAGGTATGTATGTACATGTATGTATGCAGATATTTAAATGCCGGTTGTCGGAACGTTGTAAAATTCCGTCTACTGCTAGAAACACAAAATAAAAAATCAGACATTTTGCGACGATTAGTATGAATAAAAAAGATGTTTCGTACGTTTCCAAAGCAGTTGAAAAATGCGTATAATAATAAAACTGCTATCTAACCCCCTTATTCTAGAACCCGAAATTCGTAATTCGTAATTCATAGCTACGCTACGAAAAGCGAAAAATCCACATGCTACAACCTTGCAAAAATCGCGACTACTCCATGCATGCGTGTAAAGAGTACTCCCTAAGGACCAAGGAGTACTCCAAAATTAACCACAATTCATATAAAAAATATGGTCCAATTAACATTGCGATGTCCTAGGGAAGGACCATATACTCCATCCCCGCATTACATCAGAGTAGCACAAAACTACTCCAACATAATAACAATGGCATTGTCGCTATATTTTTTCGTTTGTACACGCTTTTGTTCTTCACTTCTCAAATACTTTTTCGAAATTAATAAAAACCAAGACAAAAATTAAAAATTATATGTTGCCTCTGACGGTATTCGAACCCGAACATGCTGGGAGCTAAGAACTAACAGCGAGCATCTCTACACGTTCAGCTACAGCCAGACATGCAAATGTGCTTTCAAATGCTCAACTTCAATCACGTTTCGTTAAAACACGAGCAGTGATCGGATAACAAACAATAAGCTAGCGCAGAGACACCAGATGGTCCGCTACAGCATGGCAGAGGAACACTTTTGTAAGTACTCCAATTTACCACAAATAGACTACATGATCCAACGATTTTTGCAGGGAACCCGTGCGGAAACATGTGCAGTATTGCCAGCTATCAGTTGTTTTTAGAAGATAGCTGAATGAAGGAAAACAAAGTGGAAATGAATTAAAAAAATATTCATGAAGTGCTTATTTATAGTAAAATTGTTTGAATTTACATAGTTTGAAGGAAACGGTGGATTCTATTGCATTTGCAATTATAGCAACGGAATGATTTCACAAAGATATGCTGAGCTGTTGGGCATAGCCATGGGCGCGTCTATGTCAGCTTCTGGTTGAATTATTGAACAAGTCAGAACTCTTCCTATGCTTGAAGAACTGGTTCTCAATCCAGTTAATGCAATAACAGCTTCTCCCAAGCCATTGAAAACATGCACTTTGTTAGGTCTACCACCTGTTGCACTTGCTTCTGCCTTCGGCCGCGTTTAGTGATTATAACCCTTACTAAGTAGAGTTCTCCTTTCTGTGTTGCCGGAGGAAAGGGGCTTCTGCATGTCAAAGGTATACAACACTTCTTATTGCGCAGAACCCACGTCTAAATTTGCAAAAAAGTGCATAGTGCAAACCGAATTTATTAATAAGATAGTGCTCGGAATTTTTAATCATTTAAATTAAATAAAATCCTAATCCTTTGATTACACGTGATGTTAAAGTTTTAGGATTCGGATTATGCGTTTGGACACAAAACCAAAAAACCTTTTTCCAAGTAACTAAATAAACAAATAAAATCATTGTACAAATAACTAAACCGGATCCAAGTTTCTCGATAAGGGGCAACAAAGATTCTTTTTTTCTCGTTTATATAAAGCAGTGGATAAAAGTATACGTACATGCGAAAGGCAAATTTATCTGTTTAGATGAACACCACTAATATTTCCTGCAAACACACATCGATTTACATCATTTATCTCGCCTCCGACACAGAATTGTTTTCGTACAAAATTACACAAAAAAGCTTTTTCGTTGGTTTTTAGGCATGCAATTGTAACGAATTTCGAAAGTTCGAAAATACGATTCGGATTGCAGCATACAATTTCTACGATTCATAGCAAAATCCGAATACGAAAGAGTTGCAAATAGAGGTGTAAATCAAAATGATTTACTCAAATATTTAACATTGAATTTAGTTCTAATGAAAAATATCATTTTTCGAATACAGAATCACGAAATTGATATCATAAATTTTGTGTTTCTAGTTCAACATTCGTCACTCTAAAATTTTACCTCAAAGAGGTGTTTTATTTGATATGTATATACACGAGATTTGGAAGTTTTTATCCGTTTGCCCAATCGACATGTTTGAAATATAGTTGGAAAGGTCTTACAGAGTGTGTCCAGAAACCCAACACATCTAGTGTTATTATATAGGTCAATACCTTTCCAACGATTCCTTACGTATTGAGTTCCGGCGACTAGTTGGAAATATATAGAGCTAAATTGATTTTGGTTCGTGTCTCCACTAAGAGATGCTTTGCGATGTGTGTAGCGTCTGCATGTACCTTCGTTTAATTTTTTTCAAACTTTCAGGAATTACAGTACAAAAAAAACTAAGAGGGTTTTGTTCCAGGGTGTTTCGATTCGTATGCCTTTGTGGGTGTGCTGGTTTTTTAAACTACCACTACCCTACCATTGATGTGTATATAAGTAGAGAGGTCATAAAACCAGCTAAATATCTAACGTTTTCTTTTGTGTTTATGAAATAAAAATATGTCATACCGTTATCGCCTGAAAACAAAATCGGACTGCTGAAAATATAGGTTTCGGGCATTTTCTCAAAAACTGGTCAGTCGATTTTTTTATATTTTATATTTAGCCCAAAACCTTAGCTCTCATTTGGTATATAGCTTATATCTGGGAAAACTCTTGTTGTGGAGATATTGCGATTCAAATTGAAAATTCGCTCCTAATAGCGACAAATGGTTAAAAATTAACATATTCGTCTAGTTTGGTTACTTTAAGTTATCAACATAACATACCCAATTCTCCGCAGAAAACTGTCCAATCCCCGATTGCTACCTAAACCGAACTTCTCTGCAAATCGGGGGAATTTCCCTCGGGTTGACTTCCCTATACGCGATACATGATTATATATGAAAAATGATGAGATATTCTTTTTTTGAGGTCATGAATAAAAAGATGTAGTTTAGCTTCAAAACTTAAAATAATTTGCGACCAATCAAAAACATTTTTATTCTCTCCTTCAAATTCAAGTAATTATGGCAGTCGAATACGTGACTAAAAATAATTTTGCAAATTTTTTCCACAAAAGCTAGAGGATTTTAAAAATCCTTTTCAATGATTCTAGATTTATTAGCCTTGAAATAGTATTTTATTTGGCATATACTTTTCGGTATTTCTTAAAAACAGCACATAGATACTTAGTTGTAAAATCACACATTCGTACAATATTTTTCCATAACTTTGTACTTTGTGCTCGGGATTTTTACCACGCAAAATTTTTTTCAAACATTCCTAGGCAGGGAAACATGACGAAACTATGCGACTACTTTTGAAACACGAGTGGTATTCAACGGATTATTGTCAGACTCGGATTTCGACCAAACGCAATGTAGTGAACATTATCCGGAACGGGCTGAATGTAAAACGTGCCTTTCCATCTTTGAGAACTTCTTTACTTTTACAACATTCTCCTAGTAGTCATCTTATTTGGAGTTTCGTATGTTGAAGAAACAATCCCTCGGCATATATTTTTTTTGAGTAGTTTCGCCTAATGAATATCTTCTCTCTTCACAAAATTTGAATACTGCCTCTACACCCGGCACATTGGCCACCAATCCGGGTGTATTTTTTTGTCGGTTTTGGAGTCCTTATACGTAAACAAAGTTTGAGATTTTAAAGTAAAATGTGAGCAAAACTGACAATTTGAAGACGAAATTCTCGAAAAAAGTAAAATCAGCTGCTCGACTGAATATTCAACGTGAAATGCGTTGAAATACTAGTGAAATTTCTTTTGGAAATTTTTAACAATAATCATTAACGTCTATTTTCGATTTATACTCACAAATACCCAGTTTTTCTCCGCAAAATTATAACTTCAGTAACCATCTACATACATATGTACGTGCTCCTTGATTCGAATCGCAAGCGTCTACACTTAAAAATAAAAACTTGTTCATAGACATGTCATTTTTAACGCAGAGACATGTCATTTTAACGCAAATGCGCCAAAATACCGAATACGGGACAAATACCGGACATTAGAAGAAATACAGAAGATTTGACGTCCTGTACGAAATAAATAAATTACCAGGGCCAATGACTAAAAAAGACGACTGTCCCGTATAATAGAGGACAGATGGTCACCGTAATCATATCGGTAAAGAACATTAAGGGCCGCTTTCTAATGTAAGCAGTAGAGTTGCCTTTACTAATAGGGCAGATAAATTGTTCCTCACTTTAAAGTGCGTTATAAGTATTTTCGTTTTCTTATCTTACCGGTAAAAATAAATTTGTTATTCCGATTTACAGCAGCGCGGAAGTGAAACTTCACTCCATTCGGCGCTAAGGGCCGTTTTCTTATATAAGCAGTTAAGTTGCCTTTACTAACAGGGCAGATAAATTGTTCCTCACTTCAAAGTTTTTTCGTATTCTTATCTTACGGCAACGCGAAAGTGAAACTTCACTACATTCGTCATTAAATTTCAAAGGTTGGCAATGCAACATAAACAAATAAAGAGCAAGAGCCACTATTAACAAAAACCAAAACCTTCGTTGAAATATCTAATATATCTGACCCACGAACCAAAACCAAACTAAAATTTAAAGTTGGGTACCTACAAATTTTTAAAGGCTACATCGGGTGAGGAACAATTTATCAATTCGAGAAAGTAATGCGCTGATGAGGAAAGAAAAACTCGTATATCGAGACAATAAAGTGGCCGGTAATCTAAAGGTTAGATGAGAAAACGGCCGTAAGTCAGAAATCCATTTTTCATTTTCCAATTGCTGGTATATAAATAGAATAAAATAAAAAACAACACAATAGAAAAGAATGTCCAGCAAAGACATATGTATTTCAAAAAGTAAAAAGAGCCAAAATGTGGGCGTTTGCCCACCGTTGACAAATATGTACATATGTATGTATCAGGGATGTTGCGAATGTGGAATTTTAGACATCCGCGGATGCGAATGCGGATGCGGATGTTTAACCGCTAACATCCGCGGATGCGGATGCGAATGCGGATGTCAAGTTTATACCCGAGCGCATTTGTGCACAAGGGTATTTTAAATTTGTTCACATAACGGTTGTTTGTAACAGCCAAAACGAATCGAGATAGATATAGACAAATATATACATAAATGATCAGAATGAAAGGATAATCGATGAGAGGAAATCGATTAAGCGGTGACTGTCTGTCCGTCCGTCCGTCCGTCTGTGCACACTATAAATCGAGTACAAATTGAGATATCTTAACAAAACTTGGTATGTGCACTTTTTTTGAGCGTTGGACGAATGGTATTGAAAATGGGCAAAATCGGAAGATAACCACGCCCACCTCCCATATAAAGATAATTTTGAGAAATACGAAAACTGCCATATTTTAGTAACTACTGAAGCTTATTCACTCAAAACTACTATTTAACGGTAATTAATCCCTTGAAAAGAAGTAACATTAATATGGAATTTTGGAAAATATAAGTTATCTCATCGAAGATGTTTGAAATAGACGTAACACCACCTCTGCTTACCATGTAGCGGTAGTTTTCGGAAATGTGGAAAAACTATGTGGAAGACTTGCGCCGGGTATTTAATGTTCGCCTCCGCCCGAACTTAGACATTTTTGCATGTTAAAAAATAATTTAGGTAAGTAAATTAGGTGACTTAGTTAGTAATTTGTAATGATGTTTTTTTAGTATTTGAATTAAAAAATTGGAACATTGTATTCAATAAAAAGTTTTTAAAGGATCGTAAATCAAACCTGCGCCACTAAATAACTACTCGGCCGAGGCGACAAACTTGAAAAACTTGAAACTTGACAAAATTGTAAATTCTTTTCAATTGACGCTGCACCAGTTGAGAGGTCTTTCAGTTATATTTAGTTTTTTTATTGCGGTGCAATAATTCTTCATTGAGAATTGCATCGGGCTGCAAATGTCGGATGTATCCTCCTGACTTCCATCTTCACAATCTTGTATCATGGCAAGATCGTTGTTTAAACACCGTTGTTTTCCAAAGAATTCTTCATTCTCATTCTTTTGGTTGTTTCTGAATTTGGAGAACCTGTAACGTCAACAGCGTTTTTCGATTTCAGTTTTTGTAATTCATTTTTAATACTTTCTTCTGTGACTGAAATAACTTTTAAGCAGAAATAATTTGTATTTTTTTATCATTTAATACTAAACAAATTCATATACCAGACCCAAGGTTTGTTCTATGGTAATTAATTAACATTTTTTATAATATTTTTCAATGGGTTGCTTTGCTCGTTTAGACATTTCCTTCATTTGGTACCAAACTTGTTTAATTTGGATAAGCGGTTTCTTTATTATCCTGAAAAGACTTTTAATTGGGAATAAAAAATATTTGGCCAAGATTAACTGGTAAAAAAAATTGTTATTTTCGGCTCCTTCAATATTCGCATTCGCAAAAGATCCGCATTGATTATTGCGAAAGCGAAAGCGAATGCGAATGTTAAAATTAATGCGGAAGCTCCGCGGTTGCAAATGGGAATGCGAATATTCGCAACAACCCTGGTATGTATGTATATACCCCTACAAGAATTGTGTGATGGAAACTAACACATTCTCATTTATCTTAATAAAACATATGCAAATTTTGCGTTGGTTAAAAAGAGACCATAAAATAAGGCCATAAGTTGGAGGAAGACGGAAGAATTTGTACACAAATGTTTACATCAGATTTTTCACACTGCCCTTTAGAATTTGATAGAAACTTGTAGGTAGCCAGTGACAGAAATCTCTATCAGTCTTGCCACTCAAATGATTTGTCAAATGATAGTCACTGTTCTTGCAGGGACGCATTGAGTGTGAATGCTATGATTTCGTCACTCGCGCTCACTGCCGTGCGCTGTGATATCGGGGTGGGATATTTAGTAAACCGGGCTATAGAGCTGTCAAACTATCGACGATACTATCGATAGTCTGATCACCTGAAATAACTATCGATAGTTTTAGCACTAT
>NW_016177120.1:0-8733 GCF_001687245.7 Rhagoletis zephyria | reverse complement strand
TCACAAAGGAGGGAAGCTATTACCCGCCCGCACCAGAAAATGCATTGAAATGCCAGTAAAAATTAGAACTGATTTCCTGAGAAGCTATTTGGCTTNTCATTTTATATGGAGTTTTTGCTTTACTTGAGAGCAGCATACAGGTAGTGATGTGCTGAATTGGCGGTACCCAATACTTCAAAAATATTTCGGTACCCAATACTTCCTTTTCGGTACCCAATACCGATTCTTTACATTAAACCGTCGCCGCTTTATGTATTTAAAGTTTATAGAAAAAAAAATATTTTAGTACGATTTAATATGCTATCACTAAAAAAAATTAAACTTGTTGTGGCAGTAAAATATTATTTTATCAGTTTGCACCTTAGTAGATCCAAGGTTCGAGAACAATACTTTGACAGATGAAGAAGCCTTTCAGACCTACAAAGATAATATCGTCCGATCCATATAGAACATAAAGTTTTCAGACAAGTAACAGTTCCTCTGCATTATAGCGACGGACCGACATACGTATGTACATATACATATACATTTTTTATTTGAAACAATATGAAAAGTTGTCTTTGCCCTTATATTCGGCTTTTGATAAGCGAGTCTCCCCTGAGCGGGTTTTTCCATATTTTTGGCCTATGTGCGCTTTTTTAGAGACTTAAATATTTCTGTACCGAGTATCGAAAGTATTGGATACTTTTTAAATCGGTACCGAGTATCGATCAATACTTAAAAGTATTGACTCAGTACATCACTACATACAGGCCATTAACGTTGAAACGAAATAAATCATAAATCGTTAACATCCAAACAAAATAAATCAACGAAAAGTTTTGTTGTATGCCATTGCCAGCTCACTATTAATACCTAACACCTAAATGCATGCTACAACTTCAGCTTCAACGATTGAATTTCTTTCGTTATTTTGGTAATTACCTAAACGATAATAAAATTATAGTTTAAAAAACTAAAACCTCGTTGTTATAATTTCCATTCGTACTGTCATAAGGTATGTAACTTGAGAATAGAAATCGCTGCATCTTTTAGGCGCATAAATATTACATAGTTACATCATGAGCTAATAAAAGGGATGTAATAATAAAAAACTGAATTGTTTCAACAGAAATTATTGATTTTTTTGGTAAACGCTAAAATTTACGTTACAATGCATCCTTGATATATACATATAATATTATTTCGAAATTCAAAGGTCTGTAGATCACGCAATAAAGGCCTAAAAGAATTTAAAAGCATCTACTACATTCATAAATAAGCTTCAGTGTTTATTAAAACCTTAGATTTTTAACAAATTTTTTGATTCAAAAGCAACCGTTATCGTATATACATAAGTGAACTATTTGACGTTTCATCAGATAATTTGTTCTGCTTTTAACATTAAACACCAGTTACAATTGTACAGATTCTCTCTCACTCAGCACTTGAATTGGTTAATGTGAGAAAAATTTCAAAATTGTCCTTATAATTTTTAATACTTAAGCTCGGAACACTTTGACGACTGCAACTTCACGACGTAACGACAGCGACATCATTTTGTGGACAAATGTCGCCTTGAAGCCAGCTTCTTAAATATTTTGAAGACCTCAGCGACATAGCAAACAGCTGATTTTAAAGTTTGACATTTTGGTATATTTATTTCACAAATTGTGTATTTTTATTTAAGTAAATAAGAAAAACATGAACAATCAAGAATATGTGATTAATTTTGCGACAATTTAATTTTGCAGCACTACATCTACTCATTGTCGCCGGCAAAATTAGAAATAGATTTAATTTGGCGACGTCGACAATTGCAGTCCTGCAGCCAAGATGTCGTGCTGTCGTCAAAATAATTGTGTCCGTAAGAACGTGTGTATTTAAAATTTGACAGATGCTGCTTGTCGCTTGCTGTCGTCAAAGTGTTCCGAGCTTTATACACAATTTTACTCCACATCACATCTTCAGAACGATTATTTACGTAAGAGTGTCGAATATTCTTGAATTTTGATCAATTATGCATCGATAATCGTGTTAAATGAAAATCTGGCATCACTTATATTTGATTTCCACCGAAAAATAGTTAATTTTTTCATATATATTACACTACTCAATATCGATTTTTGTGACACTTTTCACTTTTGTGAAAAAACGAGGTCAACTGCATCGCGCAAACCCTGTAAAAGAAATGCGGTAAATAAGAATAATATACTTTTCTCAAAATAACTGTTATTTTAAAAACAAAAGGTCTTATTTAAGAAAAAAAGAGCTTTAAGTACAAAAAAGTTTATCCAATATATTGCACGATTGTACTGAATAGAAGTCGTTTTTTTGTTTTGCTTAAAAATTACTTGTTGATAAACCTACTGGTTGAACAGTTATTCAAACTTAAAGTTCAATTTATCTAATTATTACAGTGTTTCTCCTATTTTAGGTAAAATAATTCAAATTATCATTAAATATTGAAATTTTTTACAAAAATTTTGCAAATTGAGATACCCTGTTAGAAAAAGTTATTAAAATTATTTTTAAATTGTTGAGCTTAAAGAGTTGTGAGTTCTTCTAATTTCCTATAAAAATATGTATCACATTTTTTAGTTGGATAATTCATAGCCGAAAAAACATATTCAACAAGTTTTTTTTAAGTAATTTATATGGAAAATAGAAATCCGCGATGCGCGACCTTTTAAACTTAGGTAATATTAAGGTTTGCGCTATTAATAGTTATCTTTTAACAAACCTCCGGAGGTATTGAAAAGGGGGCTATTAAAAAAAAGGTTAGTCGATTTTTTTGAATCAGTGTAATGTACATATATAGAAGCACAGCTCCTACCACTTGGTTAGACGCACCCGAATGCGCAACAATAATTTGCAAAATATAGAAATTGCCTTGATAAGTTTTGATTATAAAAGTTTAGCAAAAGTTATCTCATACACAATTTATGATACTCAAAATGAAAATGAGGGCGCATGTCAAAGACTTTAATTTAGATATTTATGCACAATTTTGGGCTTAAGCCAACTTTTCGNGCATGTCAAAGACTTTAATTTAGATATTTATGCACAATTTTGGGCTTAAGGCAACTTTTTCTACTATTGAACGGTTCGATATGTAGGAGAATTATAGGTATCAAACTTTGCTCTTTCTAAAAAAATATCCTCAATTTTAAANTTATTCAAACTTAAAGTTCAATTTATCTAATTATTACAGTGTTTCTCCTATTTTAGGTAAAATAATTCAAATTATCATTAAATATTGAAATTTTTTACAAAAATTTTGCAAATTGAGATACCCTGTTAGAAAAAGTTATTAAAATTATTTTTAAATTGTTGAGCTTAAAGAGTTGTGAGTTCTTCTAATTTCCTATAAAAATATGTATCACATTTTTTAGTTGGATAATTCATAGCCGAAAAAACATATTCAACAAGTTTTTTTTAAGTAATTTATATGGAAAATAGAAATCCGCGATGCGCGACCTTTTAAACTTAGGTAATATTAAGGTTTGCGCTATTAATAGTTATCTTTTAACAAACCTCCGGAGGTATTGAAAAGGGGGCTATTAAAAAAAAGGTTAGTCGATTTTTTTGAATCAGTGTAATGTACATATATAGAAGCACAGTTCCTACCACTTGGTTAGACGCACCCGAATGCGCAACAATAATTTGCAAAATATAGAAATTGCCTTGATAAGTTTTGATTTTAAAAGTTTAGCAAAAGTTATCTCATACACAATTTATGATACTCAAAATGAAAATGAGGGCGCATGTCAAAGACTTTAATTTAGATATTTATGCACAATTTTGGGCTTAAGGCAACTTTTTCTACTATTGAACGGTTCGATATGTAGGAGAATTATAGGTATCAAACTTTGCTCTTTCTAAAAAAATATCCTCAATTTTAAAAATTCTTTAAACTTCGTTATATGCTGGTTAATTTCTGCCTGTTATATATTAGTTTTGTTAGGAATGTGGGAAATAATTTGTGCTACAATACATTTTTTAATGTGTCTAATACGGTGGTCGCATGAGGCGATTTTCCAGGCAATTTTAGAGGCGATTAGTTGAATCAAAAGTTGGGTGGACCCCAACTTCATTGGAAGCGATTAGTTGAAAGGCCGTTCACACCAGGCAATTATTGATTTCAAGTAAAAGTTGCCTGTAAAATCGCCTCATGCGAACACCTTATAGGGGCCAAATTCACAGTGTGTAGTTAACTCAGAATCGGCAGTTAACTACAGATTTTCAGTACAAGAGTTATGGGAATGGCATATTTATATTTTACTTTGATGTGCTGCAATTTATGTGAACGTGGCTGTATGTATGTATGTATGTACGACAATGGCGAGTTTCAATATCTCTTGCTAATAACCTCAAAAAGCTTATCTCAAAAGGAACTGGACTGTGTCGCTTTAGAAAGCAAAAGCCAGAACAATAAACTATAAGCAATAAAAAAACATAAGCATGAGATCCGAAATCACCCAACAGCGGATGTGTGTTCTGAATAAAGTCGTCGACTTCATCGCTCCCTACAATTCCATATGGTGTATTTGTGTGTGTCTGATGTTAATAACATCGCGATATGTACATACATATGTAGCATCATAACTTCATAACTTCACTTAATAACACAGTACCACAAAAAAATCACGGAATACACCGTTAACAAAACTTAGTGTAGGTAGTAGGTAGGCTCGAGCAACATGAAAATATTTTCAACTAGGTCATTCTAAAAAGTTTTTGTCTAAATTTACGCAGTTTCCTCTCTTAAAATTTACGCACCGTGTTATTTAAATTAATCCCTGCCTATTTACTCTTACATACCATATGAGCGGTGTTGCCAAGATTTGAATTTGAAAAAGCACTAAAACCAAAGAAAACATCACATTTTTTGTCGAACAAAGCATAAAATTTTTTATTGGAGGATTTAATGGACTTTGTATGCATACAAAAAATTTTTGTTGGTATGCCAATTCAAATTAATAAAAATAAATGTTTCTTTCTCGGTGGTCGAATTCAGTCGGTTTTCTATAAATTCAACTATTTTCGTCCAAACGACGCGACGTAAACATTTTTGTTCTTATTTTCTAATTTGCAGCTGTGTCCAGCGTTGCCTTTTTGCTTAGGTTTGCACTGTCTTGTAAACTAAAGGAACGTTAAGAACTTTTCTTTCCGACCAGCTCACACCTGAAGCATAACAAAATTTGATTTTCCTTTTTAAAGTGTCTCATTTGAGCGCATCCACGGTGCATAGTGGAAAAAATCTTTTTGTGTTTAACAAAGCTGCCTACTCGATTATTCCTTTTTAAAACGGTTCGTTATTCATTTTACTGTTAGGAGATGCTGGTGCTTTATTCAATTTTCGTAAAAAATATAACTTCAGCCCAAACTAAGGGCCTAAATGCGTTTTTGCAGGCAATGGCAAATTACCGTAGGTAATTCTGACATGATTGAAAGTGCTGCCACATATTTTTTCGACAAACATATGCTCTGTGCCATGATTTTGTTTCCATTTTCGTAAAGTTCCTTACGAAACTTCCAATTGCTCTAAATTTAACTTCCATTTTTGTTTCAGACTTACAGTTTTGGTGTCTCCAAACTAAAAAAAAGCACCAAAACTCAAAAAATGTCGCGCTTTGAATTAAGAAATGCACTAAATTTAGCGCGAAAAGCACAGGTTGGCAACAGTGAACTCGAGTGGCGAAGAGCAAAATATAAATTTGTTTGTTGAATTCTAAACACATAATTACACAGTTTTGCACATAAAATATTTAAAACTTATTAAATATGAATCAATCTTTATGATTATTAAAGAATATATATGTTTGCAATTTAAACTATTTCATGTCTGAAAAGCTATTTTAAATATCCTATACGCATGTTTACTGATATTCTGGTTGAAAAATAAACACTTTTTATTAGAGGTAGTTTTACACGCACTTTCACATAACGTCACCACATTTGGTCTTAGTGGAGTAGTAAAAGAGCATGTCATTTGATGTTTAAATATTTTTGTTCTAAAATATCTATATTACTTGTCAAAAACATTTACTCATATTTGCAGAAATCCTTTTCCAAAAAAGGCTAACGAAGTAAAATGAAGAACAACTCTGCCAAACTGTAAAGGCTTGGCTTTGTAGTGACTTTTGCTAAAATTTCCAAATCAAAAGTTATCAAAACAAATTCCATGGGACTGTGAAATATTATTTTCTTATTTTTAATCCATTTTTTCAAGATTTTTCTGTAAGGCGACAAACCCTTTGAAATGGGGCTAGCAATTGTAGAACTATAATTAGCAAAACGCATATTTTATTGCGGATTTCGGCAGTCCAGCAATTGCCACGACCATTTCTAGGGGTTTGTCGCCTTAAAGAAAAAACTTGCGGTACAAATATTATAATTGCCGTGTTAAATTCGTTAGGCAAAGGAATCGGTATTGCTAATATCGGGTGACCAGTACTCACTACTGACAGGTCAGCGAAATCGTTAGTGGTACCTAGAGCTGTAGCAAACCGTATGTATTCGTTACTGAGTAACGAATACAACCCCTGATTTGAAGTACCGAATCGTTACTCACATAATGATCTCGTTACTCGCATGTTCCGTATATGCACGATCATCGTGAACACAACACAACATATTGTACGGTAACGAAACTGTTTTCGTATCGATACTAAAGTGTGTTGCGTGTGTATGTATGTACGTACATGCATGCATGATTCGTGTCNCTAAAATATCTATATTACTTGTCAAAAACATTTACTCATATTTGCAGAAATCCTTTTCCAAAAAAGGCTAACGAAGTAAAATGAAGAACAACTCTGCCAAACTGTAAAGGCTTGGCTTTGTAGTGACTTTTGCTAAAATTTCCAAATCAAAAGTTATCAAAACAAATTCCATGGGACTGTGAAATATTATTTTCTTATTTTTAATCCATTTTTTCAAGATTTTTCTGTAAGGCGACAAACCCTTTGAAATGGGGCTAGCAATTGTAGAACTATAATTAGCAAAACGCATATTTTATTGCGGATTTCGGCAGTCCAGCAATTGCCACGACCATTTCTAGGGGTTTGTCGCCTTAAAGAAAAAACTTGCGGTACAAATATTATAATTGCCGTGTTAAATTCGTTAGGCAAAGGAATCGGTATTGCTAATATCGGGTGACCAGTACTCACTACTGACAGGTCAGCGAAATCGTTAGTGGTACCTAGAGCTGTAGCAAACCGTATGTATTCGTTACTGAGTAACGAATACAACCCCTGATTTGAAGTACCGAATCGTTACTCACATAATGATCTCGTTACTCGCATGTTCCGTATATGCACGATCATCGTGAACACAACACAACATATTGTACGGTAACGAAACTGTTTTCGTATCGATACTAAAGTGTGTTGCGTGTGTATGTATGTACGTACATGCATGCATGATTCGTGTCAGGTACAAGTGCTTGATTGTATCAAATTGTTCGAATCGGTACAAAACTATGTTGCGTGCATACATATATATATATTTTTTTCTTTTTTTTCTTACATAGATACCGCCAACATTGAACGGCATGCGCGATTCACNTTTGTAGTGACTTTTGCTAAAATTTCCAAATCAAAAGTTATCAAAACAAATTCCATGGGACTGTGAAATATTATTTTCTTATTTTTAATCCATTTTTTCAAGATTTTTCTGTAAGGCGACAAACCCTTTGAAATGGGGCTAGCAATTGTAGAACTATAATTAGCAAAACGCATATTTTATTGCGGATTTCGGCAGTCCAGCAATTGCCACGACCATTTCTAGGGGTTTGTCGCCTTAAAGAAAAAACTTGCGGTACAAATATTATAATTGCCGTGTTAAATTCGTTAGGCAAAGGAATCGGTATTGCTAATATCGGGTGACCAGTACTCACTACTGACAGGTCAGCGAAATCGTTAGTGGTACCTAGAGCTGTAGCAAACCGTATGTATTCGTTACTGAGTAACGAATACAACCCCTGATTTGAAGTACCGAATCGTTACTCACATAATGATCTCGTTACTCGCATGTTCCGTATATGCACTATCATCGTGAACACAACACAACATATTGTACGGTAACGAAACTGTTTTCGTATCGATACTAAAGTGTGTTGCGTGTGTATGTATGTACGTACATGCATGCATGATTCGTGTCAGGTACAAGTGCTTGATTGTATCAAATTGTTCGAATCGGTACAAAACTATGTTGCGTGCATACATATATATTTTTTTCTTCTTTTTTTTCTTACATAGATACCGCCAACATTGAACGGCATGCGCGATTCATACTGCTCGCTAAAGGTACACCTCATTCGGGACCGCGCACAGACAGTATAATCTTACTATACTGGACTTGCGAAACAGTACGCCTACGTACTAAACCCTTAACTCCGACTTCTGTAGCTTGTATTTGGACCTGCGGGACCGCCGTTAAGCATTAATTCGCAGGGCTAAGCTTGGCCAGGAAGGCTCTTCACACACTCCTTACAGAGTTATTCATCACTTGCGCATCTGCACATCTCCGCTGCCACTCTTTCTTTCTTAACTCCTGGAGCGCTACTGCGGACCATTCCTTCATCTTAGCCCACACCTCTTTCGAATTCAGCTTGTGGCTCACAATGTTATCGAGTGTCATCCTTTCTTCTATTAGCCTCTCTATGGTTGTTCTCTCTATGCTACGTTTTCACCGACACTGTTGCAGAAGGAGCATTCTGCCGCATCGTCGTGACCAAATCTGAGGAGG
>NW_016177118.1:0-8733 GCF_001687245.7 Rhagoletis zephyria | reverse complement strand
AACAATGATTCACTAATTCCATTACGTATGTATGTATATATGTACATTATGCTGCATCACTATCCATAAAAAAATTTAACTATTTTTCCAACGGAGGTATAAAATCTTCTATATTCTAAGTTCCACGGCAAACTATTTCGGAAAAATAATAAGAAATACAAAAGCTGGAATGATTTAAAAATACATCTAAATAAAGTTATTTATTTTAAAAAATATTTTTTTCTGAAGAATTTTTTTTTTCGAAAAAGGCTAATAGAGGTATTTTTAAATCAGTCCATCTTACGTAAATTTTAATACTTTCCTGAAATATTTTGTAGTGTCCTTAAAATGTACATATATTATAATTCCGGTGGAATATTTTTTTTGAGGCACTCTAATGTACATTTATATTTACTTAACCATATTTAGGCGTTTCTCTTCAAATTATTATGGCAATAAAAACTGTAACAGGATTTATGGTCGAGTGTATAGAAAAAAACGCTTTGTGTTTTCAAAAGCTAAGTGCGTAATAGATTTAATTTTAATTGGATTTTTTTGTAAAATGATTTTAACCAATCACCATGCTTACATATAAAAATAACTAAAAAGCAATTAACTTTATATAACTGAATGCCAATGACTAAATAGGAACATTCCCTTTTGGTATTAATGCCAAGCTTTTGCGCAAAATTGTTTGATGCAACCTTATAACTGGCACTAAGCCTAGAGGTGAAAACTTGTGAGGACTCCAGTGCGACAGGAATTGGTGTCTATTTCAGGAACATTCCAGGGCAAGTTTTAGGAACAGATTGGAACTAATTCAAGTTCATTATGGAAATATTAACGTATCATTTCGGAACCGTTTCAAGACCTATTCGAGGACTAGTTTGCGATCATTTCCGGTCCGTTTCGGCATCTCTTCAGGATTTATTAAGGACCATTTCGGTGCTATTTCAGAACCATTTTGGGCGTAGTACACAACTATTTTAGGACAATTTGGGGATTAGTTCTGCAATGCTTCGTGACTAGTTCAAGTGTATTTCTGGTTTATTACTGCTTGAAGACTACTAAAAGACCATTAATGGACCATTTCCAGACTTGTTCGATATCCTCTCGGTAGAAGTTCACGAATTGTTCAGAAAACTTCGGGAAACTTTCCGGACTAGTTCGGGATCACTTCGGCGTAGCTTGAAACTAGCCCCGAAATGATCTTGAGATAGTCCCGAACTATTTTTCTTAAAAATAATTAACCAAAAATTGCATTAAAATAACAATTTTAAAAACATTGAAAGCATACAAGCTTTATTTCAAATTTTAATGCGGGTGTCTAAACTTTGCATTCGCTAAATGCACATTTACTAAAGTTTTATTGTGATATGTATAATATTAATAATATTGAGACAAAATATTATGGTGGGAGTCATACATGTAACCACTGCTTAAATTGCTTATAGGTCATCTGGCATTGTATGTACCTCCCCAAAACAAAAACGTGTTTGCCTTCATGAAGACGCGATAGCAAAACTGTTTATGCCTTAATTAAAAGTCTGTTTTTGAGTATTTACAAGCGTTTCCAAGAACGGCCTTACCGAAGTCGTAATGAAAAGCACAATCGTCCTTGGAAAAACGCGATGCAACTGTTGTTTAACTGAACTTTGTTGCCTTGATTTTCAACAATACATCGCAATGCATTCGAGTTTAATTTGAAAGTTGGCTGAAAAAGCAACAGTTCTAGGGCATGTAATAATTTTCACGTTCACTGCCAAGTAACGAGAGTTGTGAATGTGTGAATTTATGTTCGCCAACTTATATAAGTGCTGAAAACAACACTATTAACAGCAATAAGCAAAGAGCTAAAAAAAGCGAAGTATACAACTTTGGCATGCTTATTATGTAATATTTGAGTGAGGAAAGGGGGGAGAGAGGGGTTGAAAATTTGAGAAATGTGCATTCTTAGTAAAAATGTTTGCTACTATTCTTGGAAGAGAGCAGTCATCACAGGGCGCAATTGGACGGTAACTAGTCTCGAATTATTTAATTTGGGGTTCAAAATTAGATTCTTTACTAATCCCCTAACCCCTTACTTTCCAGGATAATTATCACATGATCGATCTCTTACGGGTACAAGAAATGACTTAATAAAACTAGAGGAACAACATCTTTTCATGTGCGTGGTTGCAGACTTGAGTTCTCTTGCTTAACCCGTATAAAGCTTAAAGCTTTAAAAAGCGGTAAAACCTATTCCAAACCCGTTTGGATATACAATAAAACTTTAGGTTCCTTCACGAGACGTATCGAGTAAAAGGGAGCAGTTTATTCCGAACAAGATGCCCCAGAAAACGGATCGCCCTTGAATACCAAGAAATTATTAATCCAATTTTTTGATGCCTTCAAATGAAGTGTAGCATTCTACCGAAGGGCGCTCTGTATCGATCGGAATAAATAGTAGTCTGATAGTGCAGAGACTGTGCTATAAGGCGGATTGATTAGGACTTCCATCCGGTCAGATGGATATAAGTTTTGACCCCTTGTGCGACACGCGACCGAGCGGAAGATCAATGACTCATACCTGGTTGCCTAAAGTGGCTGTAGATCGTCTAATAATTTTTCAGAAGCTCAAGATATAGGATTCTCATGCGGTTGCACCAAATGCAGAGCATTACCTTGTTGCCATGGATATTTGACTTTGGCGTCGATGGTGCGGGTTTGTTGTGCCTGACATATGCCTTCTGATGATTTGAATTGTTGTAAGAATCCATTTTTTCTCCGCCGGTGACAATACAATGTAGAAACGACTTCGCTTTTTAACGTTAGAGGAGCATTTGGGAAACAATGCCCTGCCACCGTTCGTTATCTCTTGNAAAATATCTTATTGAGACACGCTTAATACTGCTGCAAGTTGTTCATGAGTTTTGCACATGTCTTCGTCCAAAATTGCCTACAATTCGACGTCTATAAATGTTTATGACCTTCCTTCACGCTCCATGGCGGTTGTAGCAAAATCACCAACTTTGAAACGTTGGAACCAGTACTCACTGGCAGAATTGATGGAGTATAAAAGGCCTCGCAGAGTAGTCGATGACTTCCTGCGAATGAAGTTGGGTATCAAATTTTCCGGTACGCTAGTCCTCATAATATGTTAGAAAAAATTACGCGCGCTTAGAAGGGTTAAGTAAGGTATTGCGTTTAAGACTTAAACATAAAAATCTCAACCAATACGAATTAATTCTATAAAATAATATTAAAATTCATGCATGTTAGATGAAAAGAGGTATGAAAATGTGTTAAACTTAAAACATTATCTCGTTTTAAAACTTTTTGGGTCATGTATCGACCCCAACATAGTACTTATAAGGGTTAAACTCTACTGGTGCCCTCTGTTGACAATTATTTAACACTTACTTATCTACCCAACAACTCCTTAAGTGAAGGAATCCCATAACGCAATCGGTTAAGAATTAAAAAAAAATTACTATATATGTGCGTATATATATAGCCACTTAAAGTAGTGTGTCAAAGTTTATTCGCATACACGTAGAATTTTACCGAAACAAAACCAAATTCAGAATACTTTCTTTTTGTTGGATATATTTTTTATTTACGAGTCTCGTTACTTATATATGTAAGTATGCAGTTTCCTTAAGCAAACGAAAAGCAGATTAAAAAGCAGATTCATAAACATAAATACATATAAATATAAATATTAGAAATAAATAAAAACCAAATTAAAACAAAGAAGCCAATTTGTACACAGAGCAGCAAACGACAACCATAAAAATTGAAGCGAAGAAAAGAAAATATTTAGATTTAGATAGTTAGTTTAGATATGGTGTACATATGTATGTGAATTTATATTTTGAATATTTTAAATAAAATATATGTGGCTATAAATAAATTTGGGAATTCGTGCATGTAAACGATGGCAAATGCCAAAGTATCACTGCTTCCTTTACGTACACAATTTTACATACATACATATTTGAATAGAAATATTTTTATTTCGCTCTGTTAAGGAATGTGAAAATTTTATTGCGGCACTTACTAACAGAAAGTTGTAAAAATATTATTTGCTAAAAAGTGGCAATAAAAAGTCCAAGAATCATAACAATTTGACAATGCGAAGCTTATGTTTCGCAGCTTATTTTGAATGCTGCCGTAAAGAAGCAAACCAAGGAGAGAAGAAGAATAAATACTAGCTTGTGAAATTTGCTTATCAGCCTGAATTATTTCCCATCTAGATTTTAACAATTTTTGTAGAGACAGTTCAGTAAAGAGCAGTGAAATTCGATATCAAGTTAACTTTACACACATTGAGTTCATAAGAATGAATAGTACGAGATTTCGAATCATCGTGGCATCACCTGAATCAGAGCTGAGACAGACTGGGTGCACAGTCTCTTTTAGCAGTTCAGCGTCCTCAGTGTTGATGAGCACTGCTAGAGAAATGTTGTCACTACCGCTAGGCTTGTTCGGACAGCATTGTCACGAAGGTTGTCGAGTGCCGCTCTATATCTCGCTTCGTCCAATGGATGGTCTATATAAGGCTCAATGTCCGTGCGCCAGTCGTGCAGTTTCCGTTGCATGAGTCATAGTGATGTGCCACGAGGACCGGTTTTGCTGATAGAAAGGTATATTTTTTCGCGGCTATCATTTAACTTTCTTTGTGGCGGTGATGCACGAACGAAGAATAATATGCCTTCGAACGTGACTCTCCTTCATTTTAATATGTACTAGCAACATTCAGAAGTTAATATTTTATGAAGGAGCAAAAAATGCTGCAATTTTAGCAAACACCCCAACCAGAAGTTTCTGCAGCTAGTCATTACTGAAATTCCAGCCAAAAATCGAAAAAAATAACAAATAACAAAAAGCTCAAGACAAATAATGGCGCGCGCTAAATATGACAGAAGGCAAAACAAAGTATTTAAACAAATAATAAATAAAGCAGATAAAGCAATGTAAGACAAAAGCCATAACAAAAGGGTTATAATAATAACTGCGGGCAGTGCGCGAGGCGAGAGCGAGAACGAGAGTAAATGGGAAACAGTCATTAAGGAGTGTTTCCCGAGGGGCTAAAGCTTTTGTGCGCATACTGACTCCGTGTGAACAGTGCGGATAAGGGTAGAGCTTAAGCGGAAGTTGTGGTGTATACAGTTTACCAAAAAAACTGGGGTTGACTAAAGATTTACTTTAAGCTTTATTTTTTGTTTGTTACTTTGTGATGAAACAAAGAATTATGTAGCTGCATATATTGGCTGCCGCTGGTCATTTAAATTTTTAATTTTTCTTTTTACTTTATATAGTTTGTTTTCATTTTATTTTTTGTCTTTTTGTTCATTTGCTCTTCTGTCCGTTTGGTAGATATTAAACGTCTAAAATTTACTTTAACCAGCCAGACTGTTGATGAGTTGAGTTTAAGCCAACGGCAGGCATATTTTTACTCGCAGCTTTCTATTGCAACAAACAACAATTGAGTTAGCAACTTGCTGGGATTGGCGAGTGGATGGCAAGTCAAGTCAGTGCGCTGCTGACCGCCAGTGCTAATATTTGCGTCATTAAATGAAGCTTTGGCAGTTAGCTGGGTCTGACTTTAATCTGTTTGCTTATAAGTTGTGCCTGTTGTTCGGCTCATTTTCTGGGGCGCATGGCTCAAAAGCAACTACAACACATTGCTTAGCCTGTTTTCCCTTTGCTTTCTTTATTTCAATTTTTTCGCAGGCGCCTACCATTTATTTTTTAATTAAAAATGAAAACAGCATATTTTGCAGCGCTTTTTCACTGCGCTTAGCAACAAAAGTAATTTTTGATAGGGTAAAAATTTTAGCACAGCAAAAATTAAAAAAAAAAAACAAATAGATAGACAGCAGCGTTTTTGTCCTGGCAACCACCAAATTTGCAATTTCACAGGCAACGCACCTGTTTATCGCTTACGGCTGGACCTGCAAAATATATTTGCCTTTTTAATTAAGCAACATGAAATTTAGGCGACATTACGTGCAAATTATTGACGCACTGCCGCCTAGAATCCGCGCGTGTGGCCGGAAAAATTTTGTTCACTTCCTTCTTATCTGCTTTGATTTATGACGTTCAATACGAAGACCCAACAGTGAATTTAAAAGCGGACATTTGGTTTTTTTTTCTGTCTAAAGGCCGCACAGATATGAGTAGTCGCCTCAATGTGCGCTACATAAAAGCCTGAGCAAAGATAAAAACAAAAAAAAAATATGTTTTACGCGCGACCCCAAAACATGCGCAAGCCTAATGGCTCATAATAATGACATTACAAATTTAGGAATTTTCTTTTTTTGCGGGCACGAATTTTCATAATTCAGATGAGTATCGCCCACACATAAATCTGTACTTATGTAAATATGCAGATTGTAAAATGTTGGCTGCCGCCTGTCCGCCACTTTTATGTTCGCTTGCTCTTCCAACAGCGATTGTGCTAAATTTGGTGTAAATTTTTTCGTTGTTTTCGTCGCTTTTTTGCGGTTGCTATATGGACAGATATGCGCTGTCATTGCCCACGAGCGAGCACTTCCCACCAACCACCGGTGACTGTCATGGCATTTTGGCGCTCGTTTCGAATGCAGCGCGCCAACATACAAACATACCTACACACATGCAGACGATAATAGAGATAGACTGCACCATCTCCACATACAAGCTTCAGGCCATTAGGCGCACAAAGAAGGCATACCCTTCCCTTCCTCGTTAGCATTCGCCTGCCCTCCCCTCCCCCCAATTTTTGTGAACTTCCGCGGCTGCCAAAAACGCGCAAAAAAGCTTGTGAAAATGTCGTGAAATAGAATTTTTTAATTAGTGTCAGTGGAAAAACAAACCAATTAGTGCAGCTGTCAAGAAATTTTTTTTTTTTTTTGGCCGCTGCCACCTTCCACACTTCCATGCGCTTCCGTTGCGCTAGCGTTGCATTGTTTGTGGGTTGTTATGCCCAAGCTCCACTAAAAAACTTACAGAGAAATTATAATTTTTGTTTGTTTGTTTTAATTTTTATTTGTCAATTGCTGGAAAAACTTTGCCACCAGAGCGACACTAACTCTGTCATGGCAGCACAATTTATTGCTAATGGCGTTTGCAGAATTATTGAAAATGCACTTTTTAATGAAACATT
Source organism: Rhagoletis zephyria (assembly GCF_001687245.7). NCBI lineage: Eukaryota > Metazoa > Arthropoda > Insecta > Diptera > Tephritidae > Rhagoletis > Rhagoletis zephyria. The sequence goes on along the minus strand of NW_016177118.1, from coordinate 1,622 downwards.
AATTCTGACCCCTTTCTTCTTGGCCGCACTGCTGCCGCCTGCCATTCTCATGCCTGCCAAATGCGCGCTGGTGCAGTGGCGCGCAGCACAAAAAGTCGCAGCACAAAAGTTTTTGCATTGAGAAGAGTGTAAAGTGAAAATTTTGAACTAAAAGTGGAAAGTGGAAAGTTTCTTGCGTACGACTTTTGACATTTTGGGTTGAATTTTGGCGGACTTATGGATATTGCCAGCAACCGAATAAGTAAATATATGCCACAAATGTTGCGTAGTTCAAGTTAAACTTTATTAAATTTTATTTGCTTTGAAAAAATGAGTTTTCTTGAAAGTCAGCGATGTCAGCATTTGAATAGAATTTTAGTAGTTCGTTCAAGTGATTAGATTATTATGATATACTCGTACATACATACACAGTGTGCAACAATTAAGTTTGCGGACTGGTCCTTAAAATAATCATAAATAAAAAAGATATTTGGAAATTTATTATTTAGTCTATTCGAAAATCTCCATATATGACATACAAAAATTTCCATAACCAGTAGTCGAATTCTAGAAATCGATATGCTAAATTTCAATCCTGGAGGCGTTGTATATTTTTAGACACCTGAATTATTAATTTAGAAATTTTTAGCTATAAAAAGTCGAGGTGGCGATTACTAAAATCTCACTACTCGTACTAAAATTTTTTCCCAGCATGTAGATGAATCAGTTAATTGCCAGAGGAAATAATCAGCATTTTTCCGATGTGGAACCAACCTACATAAAAAATTTCATATCAAAAAAATGCTAATTTATTCGCTTTGTCACAAACTGGTCACAAACTGTGACTCGCATAGCTATTGGCTTAAATGCATAGTACTTTTGGGGCTACTGAGACATAAATAACTAAACACTTTTTAGTTAACATTTTCAAAGAATTAATTAAAAAGTTTCACTGTATGAATATTGCCTTATTTGTTAAAGGCTGGTCCGGCCAAAAACAAGGCACACCGACGATTTATTAAACAAGTGCCGCGAGCGACAGCTGACATGTCTTTAAGTACTTTAAGTTTAAGTCAATATTTAATGTGACGAGAATATAAATTAGAGCATAACGAACGATGTGGGTTTAAGTAGATGACAAAAAAAGATATTACGTGTTATTTTTGAAAAAAATAAAAAATTAAAAACTAAAATTTAACAAAAATGCAAGCCAGAAGTTTCGGCATAACGTAAGGATAGGCAGTCAATAGCCGGCGGTGATCGCGGCAGCGCATGACATGACATACTTTGAAAGAGATACAACGTACGATTAAAATAAACAGGCGGAGAATGAGTAGATAACTGAAATAAATAAACGTAGGTTGACAGACACGTGCTAGCGAAAAGTCGTAAATGAATGTGTTCTATTTAGTGACGTATGTAAGTATGTACATGTGTATGTAACATCTTCATATATACTTCCATAAATGTTAAGGGAGGAACAGGTATTTCGATAGAGAGTGGGAAATCGGCGGTGATACAGGAAAGTAAAAANAAAAAAATAAAAAATTAAAAACTAAAATTTAACAAAAATGCAAGCCAGAAGTTTCGGCATAACGTAAGGATAGGCAGTCAATAGCCGGCGGTGATCGCGGCAGCGCATG
>NW_016177117.1:0-8734 GCF_001687245.7 Rhagoletis zephyria | reverse complement strand
GAATTTTCTATCCGGAATATGTTACCTTGGGCAAAGACAAACTCAAAACTAATAAAAGTCTCCTTAAATCGGAAAATCCCTTCTCGATTTATGGGTGGCCACAAGTATGCAACTTAGTTTTATATAAGCACTAACCAATTCCCGCTTGCTTCGCGGCGCCTAATAAGTAAAAGAAAGAAAAAACGGTTGGTATACACACTGCGGTTCGGCTTCTGTCAAAAAGTCAAAATCGAACCTATGTACATGGCGTATGAAATACCTAGACGAGATAAGAAGGTCACTCATACGCCATGTCCGTACTTTCGAATTTAATTTTTCCGTAAATAAATAGTAGATCCAATATGAATCCACCAGTTTGAATTTTTTAAATTTGATTGCAGATTCCTAATCAGCGACCTTAAAAACCGCCCACTGTAAAATTTTAAGCAATTCTAAGCGATTTTGATTTTTCTATCCGTCATTTTGAATTTTTCCAATCTTATTTGTGATTCGTAATCAGCGGCCCCGAAGCACCCGAATAACGAATTCTAATAATAATGGTATAAATATGACCAAGTCATCTGTTGAGAAAAAACATATTTAGTTGACGTAACGAAACTCTTTTCTTAGTGTATAAACAAACAAAGAACAATTTTTTGGTGCACGATTAAAACTGTAAGCCACTGTATATTCCCGCGTATCCATGGCAAAATTTCCGGTTTGTCTGTATGCCATCTTAACTAAGTAATAGCCGATATATGTACATACATACTCGTAGTAGGCATCTTCATATTGGCTGGCTGCGTCAGCCATAGCATTTCATATGTTCTTGTTATTTCTATAATTACATAAACCCTGAAACAAGAGGCATTTTTTATTTTATTTTGTTAACTTCTTTTATATCTATTTAGTTATGCCATATTCTGTTGTTTACTTTGCATGTGCGGTGTCTATTCTATTTGTAGTATATACATACATATGTGTACATAAATATAAACTTTTTTCCATTGAATCTTAAATTTTATACAAGGGTTTGACTGCTTTTACGGGTTTTCTTTTTTATATTCGCGTGCACTTGTGCACAAGGGTATATTAACATTGTTCGCAAAACGGTTGTTTGCTACGCTAAAGTAAAATCAGTGAAGCCCGAGCGTCCATCTGGGCCCACGCTAACTCGAGTGAAAGTTGCGGTATCTCAACAAAACTTGGTACGCACATTTCTCTCGAACTAACGACAGATCGTATTGAAAATGGTCAAAATCGGACAAAACCCATGCCTACTTTCCATGTAACGGTAGTTTGAAAATAAAATTATTACAAAGTTTTGGAAAATGTAATCGCTTTACCAATTTATGCCAAACTTTGTACAACTAATGACTTCGATCTAACATAGAAACGGATTGAAAATTCTTGAATTCGGACAGTACTCAGGCCTATAAATCAGTAACTAATGACAGGCACCGTAACGGTTATGAGCTTTATAATAAAAATCACAACAATTTAAGCGGCAAAATTAATTTTCCATCAAATTAAATTGTTTTTTTTGTGAGTTTTCCCTTTCGATTTTTATTTTATTTATTTTTTTAATAAATTTTCCAACATTATTTTTGATATTATTCTTTGATAATACACGAAACAAACAAATACACTCAATAAACTAAGGGCCAAATATAGTAAACTTGGATTTTTACTTTTGTCCCTGAGTCAGGATTTTTTAAAATGACTTTAAAGTTTCAAAGATAGGATTAAATCACAAACGTATTTAAAAAGTCAGTGCAATATACAATGAAAATATGTGTACCAAATTAAGGAGAAAATTAGATTTTTTAGTTCACAAGGACGAGATTCATCGAATTACAACTCTCCACATCGTTTTATGGAAAATGAAAAAAATAAATAAATAAAAATAAAATATGAGTAACGACTTTTTTCATATAATTCACGATATTGTTACGTCTTTTTGCATTTCAGGTGACGATATGTATATGTATTTCTTACATAGTTTTTTAACGCCTGGGGTGGAAAACTCACCAGTGACACAGACGGAAGGTTAAATGAGGGAGTTATATTACAATAACTCATATCACATGCTTAGTACCAGGGCCTGATTTTCCCTTGGCAGCTGAGTGTAAGGGAGCTTTAACTTATTGTGGCCCGATGTTGACGATTTCCACTGTAAAAACTCTGTTGAAAGGATTATAAAATTTCATGTTTCTAGTAGTGGAGTTATAATGTAAATACTCATATCTGAGCAATCAGTTGTATATGAGGTAAATGTTGCTGTCGCCCGATTCTGTTCGTTCCGACACACCATTAAAACATTATAAAAATCCACCAAAGAAATTACTAGAAAATCATTTCAGAATTAAAAATTTTGCTCATGTCGTTGTACCCTTATTTCAACTACTGCTGGGTAATACGTACTGGCTAATAAATATTTTCTTTATTCACACTCACGCAATAAATGTTTTTGTTTTATACGAGCACAAGCTTGAAGGTCACATCAAGTGTGAATAATGTGCAAACGTAGTATAAAAATTAATTAATAATCCTCTGTGAGTAGCCACTGACTGAGCCATGGTAGTATGTATGTATGTATTTAGATATGTGTATGTAAGTTGATTTTTCGCACTGGAAAAAAGTTTGTGCGCTTCTGCACGGAAGTAATTTGATGAAATTTACGCATTTCATTAATACTTTTCAAATTCACACAGGCGTCAAGATGTTGGCAAGTGTTTATGAATAATCCTGGTGCTAAAGTCTGCACATGTATGAGCATATAAATGTACGAGTACCTGCATACATACATACATACAAACTTATGTATGTAGTAATGATAGCCCCGAGTTTTTGTGCTATGGAAAATTATTTAAATATCTTAAAGATTTTTCCGTCATCGAAATAAGATTTCCAAAAAGTAATAATAAGTATGAGAATAATAAAGACAAAAACTTCACACCTCAAATTAAAATTTACATCTAATATTGCATGTGGCTCATTTCACGGTGACGGGTGGGACATTTAAACTAACATTTTAAGGCTTAATTCTTAGTCTGTAATATAGAATTCTTTAAAAAGGAATAATTTCTAATAGGTTTCCGAGGTATACACAATGCCTAGAAAAAAGTAAGTGCGCCTGGGCCACACTGGAGAAGTGAAACTTACGTTACATACATATCTATTTTGTCTCATCACCAATATACATACATACATACATACATACATCTGCTTTTGCTTCAGGTTATATTTTATGTCTTTTTTCTATCTAGATCTCTACCTCTACCCCTGTTCGTTCTAATTAAATGTGTGTTATTCAGTTTTCCTTTTACATTTTCATCTTAATACTCTATCGATAACAAAATCGATAGTAACATCAAATAAAATATCGATAAAAGAACTGATAAAAATATCGGTAACAAAATCGATGAAAAATTCGATAAAAATTTTGATCGCGAAATCGATAATAATATTGGTAGCAAAATCTATTAGAAACTCGATAAAAATATCCATACCAAAATCGATAAATATCGATAACAAAATCGATAAATATCGATAACAAACTCGATAAATATCGATACCAAAGTCGATAAATATCGATAACAAAATCAATAAATATCGAAAACAAAATCGATATATATCCATTAAAAAATCAATAAATATCAATAACGAAACCAACAAAAATATCGATAACAAAATCGATAAAAACGTCGATAACAAAATCGATAAAAAATATCGCTAACCAAACAGTTAAAAATTACCATCACAAAATCGATGACAAATCGATAAAAATAGCAATAGGGATATCGATTGTAGGAATTATCGATATGTACGTAGTAACCTTTACTTTCATTCTTGTATTGGCCTTTTCCTAAGTGTTATTCTTTAAGTTTTTGTTAGCAAATTTTTTGTTAAATTAATACCATATGCACACATACAAGAAGTACTTGTTTCAGTCCCAACCATTTCCGTTGCACCATTTCCGTGTGCAATTTCCTTTGAATTTGCCAATTTACTCCCAACCAACCAACCGCCGCTAAATAAGTTTCACTTCAAAAAAATTAAAAAACAATTTAATCCAAACGAGTTATATGAGTTTTAAGCAACTGTGACGGGTGTGACGTGTACGCAAACCGAATTAGCTACTACTTTCTTGTAATAGAGTTTTTCTGCTAATTATGTCGTCTGCTTATGGTTTTAAATAGTTCGTTGTCTGTACAAACATTTTTGACATTTACGCCAAAGTTGCTTACCTCTACTGGAAATTATCGATTATATGCTCCAAATTCAATTGTGACGGGTGTGACAAGTTGAGAATGAATACACAAATACACATTATTAGACAACTAAACTAACTTTATTTCTCAAAAAATCGGATTTTACAAACACATAAAAGATTCTCACATCTAAAGGCAGCATAATCCTTGATCGGACTCATGATCTCCACTGTGGGTCTAAGTCATTGTGAAGTACCATATTTTGAAGTCGTACTCTACATTTGTTTAAGCGGTTACCTGTCAAACCTACAACTGACAAGTGAAGTAATGGTTTCTTTGTATCCGTAACAGAATAGCTTAGTTTTCCCCTCGCTTTATCATCGGTGATCACAAACAGATATATGATACATTTCAGAATAGGAGATAAGTAAGGGGAACTTTTTTCATAGTTTAAATTATGACGCGTTCCTTTCCCACTTTGTCTCAATGAGACAATGAGCGAATGCATATGTTTTTTTCCCTCAAAATAATATGTAGGCAACAATATCATCAGCTATTTGCTTCAGAACAAAATAAAATGTACCGAACTGAACGGTGAACCGCACTTCAGCACACTCTCCGGCAAAAAAGTTTTGAGAACAAATAAAAAGTTGTCCGGACCCGAGCGGTGAACCCGCCTTAAAATTTCGAGTGTGCTTCCAATATACTTAGAACGTTCGAAAACTAAGGTTGGTAATGAGTTCGTTCTCAGTTCGATATTCATATTGGATATCGAAGGTGACTTTCGAACGTTCGCCACAATATTTATTGGGTAATGATAAAATAATAAAGGTGGTCATACATATGTATGTGTGTGTAAAAATAGGGACAACAACTATGGACTAACGCAAAAACAACGGTTTTATTTTCTAAACGAAAAGTATATAAATATTTAAAAGCAATTCGCACATATTCGCCTGTGTCATAGCGTTACTTTCGCTAGCTTTTTTAACACTGTGCAAGATGTGTTTTCTTCCAAAAAAATAACAATTGTTTGCATTATGTGACGGACGTGACATTCAAATACGCTCTGCTTCAATATATAATAAAATATTCAGTACTTGCCGGAAAAGCTTGAAAACTACATTGTTACAATGCTGACGACTCTTTCTTTTCGCTTACTGTTTAAAAAAGGCAATAGACTATGAAAATAAGTATGAAAATACATTAATGTTTTGTTGAATGGACTTCCGGTTAAAACAATGGACTCTCGGTCTTTGCAACCCACCTCTGGTCAAAACCGGAAGTCGGTAATACGAACATACGAATTTAAAAAGTGGACAGCGGGTGGTCTAGGACACCCTGTATATGCATCAACTGATTTTTTAGGATCATGGCATATTTTAAAGCAAACATCTTCTTCTTTATAGGCGCCGTAATTGCCTAACCGATTTTGGCCTACTCCAAAACAGCACGCCAATGGTTTGTCTTCCGTGCAAACTAACGAATTGGAAATGACATATGAAGGCAAGTCCTTCTCCACCTAGTCTTTCCAACGAAGAGGAGGCCTTCCTCCCCCTCTGTTACCAGCATCGCACCGCGGGTTGAATACTTTCAGAGCTCGAGCGCCAATGTCCATTCCAACGACATGACCCATCCAGCGGAACCGCTGTCGATGTTGTAATCGATTTATCAATTTCTACCAAACTCGATACACTTAACAACCTTGGTACGGAGAAGAAATTCGTGAAAAATTTTTCTAATCGGACTAAAATTACACACGCTTCTCGTATAACGGTTAATTTCCGAAATACGAAAAGTCCGATATTTCAATAACTGAGGGTGCTAATTTAATACAAGCTAATAGTTATAATGATCTCTTAACAATAAATAAGACTGCTATAGACTTTTAGGAATTGGGCGTGGCACCGCCCACTTTATGAATACAAAGGTGTATCTCGGTAACCACTTTATCGATTTCTACCAAACTCAGCATATTACATAAACGTTTGAAATCGGGAAAAACGGTCCTTTTTATCATGCAAAGGTAGTTTAGAGGAAGATGAAACGACGATATTTGATACCTGCGCCAAGTATATAAAGTTCATTTTCGCCCGAACTTATACTTTTTTACTGTTTTTTTTATTTTGTGATTAATTTTGTATATCTTAACATCATTAAATCTCGAAGTAGACTTAATTACAACTTGCGTAAGAATATTTATCATCAAACCAAAGGCAAATTATTTAATCAGAAACTTTCTTAAGTGCTTTTCTATATAAAACCGTAAATTTAAAGAAATAATTTTGTTCAAGGCCTCATTAAGGTTAACATTAATCGGAGGTAGAAGCTCCGGTTAAATACAACGACTGCTTTATCGATCGAATGTTGTATGCATAATGTCGAAAACGTCGATAATGTTGCTTAACTGGAAGGTAGTGAAAACCAAGCATTGAGCATAAGCTTTCATTTAATTTACTAGTTTGCAGTAATAATTATTTCTACAACTAAACATGTATTTCATATTTAATATTCATCAAAATCAAAAAAAAAATTTAAAAAAAAAATTTTGTTATAACTCAACAAGCAATTTTCCAAAATGGAAGCCTCTTGCACATTAAATTACATCAGCAAAGGAATTCCTATCCAAGCCCGCTTAACCAAAAAATAAAATGTTGAAAATTAACCAAACAAGATGCGTTTCGACGTCGCAACGTTTGCTTTCTGTTGCCTTAGTATAATTATACTTTTTTATTGATATTGAAGCACCAGTACGTTCCCCAGTGAACTTAAAAACAAATTCAATTTAGCAAAGCGTATGTGCTACAACGGTACATGCAGCATAATGTCACTATTTGTAATTAGAGGTGTAACACAAAGTTGCAGTTGGCTGTCGGCCTGCCTTGCTGACTGACTGCGCCTTTGCTTTTACTGCACCGCCGCAGCGCGCCGTTCAAAAACCACAAAACGAATTTTCTTGTCACACAAAATGTTCAATTTAATGAGCGCTAATTAATTAAAAATTCAAAAGACACAACGTTTGAATACACAAGCACAAATGCACGCCCAATCATCTAACCTCTAATATGTATGAACAAAATCACATACATACATACATATATGTACATACATTAGACTGCATCACCAAAAAAAACGTTGCGGTTTTTCCGGCGGGATTAAAATCTGTTATATTTGATTCCATTTTTGGAGTTATTTTCAAATCGGTTCAGCTCACGTAAACCTTAGTATTCCGAAATTTCCGTAATTTATTTTTGGTGGATGTCTTCAAATATAATAGATTTTATAATTGCAATGGAAACACAGTACCGATTTATTTTGGTTTGGGGAGTGATGCATTCTAATATACATACGTACATACAGCTGTCCACAAAATAATAGCAATGCGATTTTTGGCCAGTTTGGACAATTTTTCTTTTGTTAATTTAATATTTATTTTTAATTTTTTTTTTTGAAAAATCTTAGCACTATATAAATACTATATAAATTCATATTTCCAACCTTGTACAAAAATTTAAAAATTAAAAAATTTTATTAAATTAAAGTGCAAGTTTCAAGCTGCTAAAAGACTCTGTTGATTTTTGGCAATTAATTTTGCTGCCAGTGTCTTCTATATAAAAGAAAACTGTCGAACAAACTTTGTTTGGAAAAGTGGAAAACACCTTCAACCAAAAAAATTCTTAAAAATTAAAGAGATTTTTTACCAACTTGCACTTCATTCTACTAGAATTTAATGGGCTACAAAACTGCATACCAAAATTTTTTCTAAAGTTTCTGATTGAAAAGTTTGAAATTTTGTTGGAATTTTACTGATTTTTAAATTTTTGTAGCAAGTTTGAAATATGAATTTATGTATATGGTGTTTAGTGTATAGCAGCGAGACTTTACAAAAAAAAAATATTAAACAAAAAACAAATAATCAAAAGTGGCACTTCTATTATTTTGTGGACAACTGTATGCACATACTACATAAGTATATGGGATGTGTATGTTCTTCTGCGCCATGAACAAGTATCATTACATAAATGCTTTGTTTGTTTGCTTTGCCTGTTTGCATACGAATCTCTGTTACTCCCCTTTTTACTACTGAGAAAGCGCATGCAACACACTTTGCTTCGCTGTTTGCATTGCTGCATTCTCGCCCTTTCAAAATGGCATTATTGCCGCCGCGATCGCAGTACGTACGTGCTGNTTAAAAATGGTCTTAGATTATAGTCATAGTCAAGTAAGAATATTAGTTTGTTATGAAACTTGTTTGAAATTGTAACAAACGAATAAAAAAAATTAAAAAAATATCCAGTTTTTTAAGTTTTACTGATATATAATACTAGTACCTGAAGAAAACCGTAAAATGGACGACATGTGGTGTGAGTGCTGTTTTCTGCACCCGTTGTTTTGTGCATCGTTCCGACTAGAGGTGCCGTTTTTAAATCGATTAAATCGAAGATCCCTTCCGATTCGATTTTTTGTCTGTTTTTAGCCCCGTGAATCGATAAAAAAAAATCAAGAATCGACATACAAGTGAGCGGCACTGTAAAAGTTAA
>NW_016177115.1:0-8735 GCF_001687245.7 Rhagoletis zephyria | reverse complement strand
AGCCTGCAGGCCAAGACGAAGGCGCTGGACTGTTCCTTTTTTTGACTATAGCAACAGGTAGTCGATCAAGGTAAATGTTCGTGCACCTGTACACGAATATCTGCCTGGACACATTTATCTTGATTGCTATTCAAGAAAGGATGACTGAATAATAAATAAAAAAATTACTCGTTACTCAATTTTATCTGAATGAGGAATTAAAATTTATTCGCCACTCGAAATTACTTGAATGATACGTAAAATTTATTCGCATTTGAACTTACTTGAATGAATTTTCCCGTCATTGAAGGAAATTTGGATGATAAAATGAATTTTTTTTTTCGCCAACCAAATGTACCCGAATGACGTACATACACTATTTAAAAATGTATATTTAATTTCAATAACAGTCAATTCAAAAATGCCCCTTCCTGCTTTAAGCCTTTATTTAATTTAGCAGCTTGTTTTAGTTTTGCTGAAATTAAGATATCTACCTACTATTAAAATGAAAAATCTCCACAGAAGAGTCCCTAAACAAAATTCAGCTCATGTGTGTTCAGTTTAATTTATTCTATTTCACTGGTAAATACTCACACATGCACTGATATATGTATGCTGCTTTTGATGCAAATACAACCTCTATATGTATGTGGGCAATTTTTTAATGTCCACCTCAATGTCAGCGACCTGTCTGACTCCTAACAAAGGAATGGCAGACAAATCTCAGCAGATTAAGAAATTCTTCGAAAGCTTCAATGAGTATAAAGGAAAACTCGGAAGCTCTACATGGTTTCAAATATTTTCACACTTCTTGTATTGGCTACTCGTTGGAATTTTCTAGCTATTTTTCGCACTGATTCAAGCCACTTTGTTAACCGTGTTGAAAAGTATGTATATGCCAGATTTTCCATGACAACATGAGAGTAACTATATATGGATATATATACTATATGTATGTATATCATATGTACATAGGCTTATGTGCTTTTCTAGCCAGTCTTTAATAGCATTTTTTCACCGACTGCTTTATCTATATTCTTGGCAGCTTTCACGAACACCTTTGTAATGAATATCTACAGAATAAACGTGGAAATACAAACTACATAATGACACTCACATGAATGTGCGTCCATTTATATGCTTGTTAGTGCATACTGCTGAGCACACTAGTTATTCGAAGCCATGGTCGGAATCTTATCTATCTCCAGCCGTAACGAAATGTTAAAGGATATGCCGCCAAAAGCAATTCGTCCTTACCATTTACGTTGACAAGCACACCAGAAAGGCTTTAAACCCAAGCTGACAAGAGGATATTACATGGCTGAAGTGCAGCAAGGTTAGGGGTGTGGAAGCGTTGTGCAAAATGCTGTACAATGCACTTTTGGTCGCTTTGATAACAGAGAGATAATGCACACAAGCATATACATATACATATTTATTTGACAGTGTTTAATTAAAAGTTATAGGCCTGTAAAAATGCTCAACTAACTGTTCACTAATTCCAAGAAAAATATCTCAATATTTCTAAGGGCGACTTAAAATTTTCATGTTATACAATTTAATATAAAGAAACTAAAATATCACCTTCTAGATTAGGAAAGAGATTATATGCAATACAAATTTGTGGGTTAACGGGTTTAGCTACTAAATTCGTGGTGTAAATATGCATCGAAATTTCCCTTTCTTCTGGACATTTACGATCAGTTTTATTTTAATCACCACCAAGGTGATTAATTTTGATAGTCGAGAAAAGGTGAGAGAATTAATCGTTCAACTAGGCTGCAGATTTGCATGAGGATTGTTTAATCAAAAGATGATATCAATATTTTAACTTTCAATAATTTTTATTTTTTTGTTCTGATATAATCGCCGAGATTAGCTGCATCTTCAAAACATGTTCGAATTTAAGCATTTATTTTTTTGCCCTTTTTTAGACGCTTTTTTCGAGCTTAATTTTTCCTTAATTATGACACACTATTCAGTTGCTTGGCCGAACCGTTGTCTAATTGATTTGCCTAGTTTCCTTGGTGTGGTTGTTCCTCATAGATCCGCTAATTTTGTTACTATATGCCTTTATTTCATCTAATACGTAATATTTGACCTGGAGCAACTTCGATTAAAAGAAAGTCCTCTTCTATGATCTTTGCTGCTATTCTGACACTTTTCTCTTGGATCTATTCAGAAGACCTGTACTTTTTTTCCAGGCCAGAGGTCACTTGATATCAAACAGAAGCAGACTAAGCTTTCCTTAGTATATTCCAAAAGGCAGCGCAGTGCAACCGATTTAGTTTAATCTAAACAGCCTTACTCAATTCAACATTTCTCTCATCGCTTTCGACGTCGCTATGTCCGCAAACTCAGCGTAAGTTCTTTTTTTAACAGTTTTTTTTTAACAGACAACCGATATGTTGCCAATAAAGCCGCCTATCAGAATTTATTGTTGATTTAGTTTTGTTCACGATTATATCAGTTACGATTTACAGGCTTCACAGATACCTCAACCTTCCGGTTGGAAGGTGCTTGTATTCTTTCCCAGTCTTAGCGAAAAAGTGAAAACGAATTATTGAGAGCAAACTCCCACTACTTAACCTCGGTCCTTTATGTCCGTAGAGATAGATGGTTAATTTATAGGCCAGTGTCTCTTTTTCTTTAGTTTTTTTTTTAATATTTATATTTTTTTTTTTATAGAAACACAGCCCATTACCTAACAAAACCATATAAGTCCGAATTCAAACTCAGCAGAAAAATTCGAAAAAGTATTATAACAACAACAAACTTTTTATTAATAATGTTTTAGAAAATACTAATTGGCTTACTCCGAGCTTCTCCGGGCTTCTCCTCCGACTTGTGGCGTGCGCCTTGATGTTGTCAGACAAAGCGGAGGGACCTACAGTTTTACGCCGACTCCGAACGGCGATTGTATTTTTATGAAAAGCTGTTTTTCATGGCAGAAATTTGTATGAGGTCACAATTTTTTCGAATTTCAAAAATTAGAATTCAAATCAAACCGCTTGGCCTAAACATGTGCGATCAAGTTTTATTTTTGAATTTTAGAATTTTTTATCGGTATATACAGGGTGATTTGAATATTTCTTACAGCTTTGAAATTAAATTTTGAGCATTTTAACGCCATGCGGATTCACTAGTAATTTTTAACTTGCAACTTGCTTGATGAAAAATATCGTTCACTATACCCGCATATGCACCAGCAAAAACACTGTCCTTTGTCTATGTACCAGTTGACATCAGTTCGTTTTCTTAGCTGCCACTAGCACTCAGTGCAAGGTGCTAACATATCTGTGCATGTAGAAGAGTCTATGTGCGCTATGTCACCTTTAAATAATGTCACTTGTCGCCTTTCAACACAAATTGCATGTGAAAAGAGCGCGTCCAACGCAGGTCCTTACACACATCCACACACACACACATGCGTGCAGTTTATGATGTAGTTAAAGCTTAAAAACAACAACAACAAAAAAAATCGGTACTATCTAGATACCACAAAAGTCTCAGCAAAATTGTCGGCCGTTTAGTGGACATGAGTACAACTAACCATGCATGAGCTACGGGAACCAAGCGGTGAGTACATAACGAGTGCCCCTCAATGTTTGTGTGGAGGTGCTGCCTAAATTTTTATGTTTCGCCCGAGCTCAGGGTTGTAAGTGTGTCAAAAAAAAAACCGGAAATCGTCGACTTCATAGCCTCTGTGGTCCTCCCGCTGCCAACAAGCGTGTGTGATGTATAAAAGTGTGAGAAAAAATCAACAATTTTCATAAAAAAAATTGTAAAAAAATATTATTATTTTTCATTTTTATTGCATGCGGTCTGCCATGTCACCTTTGTAGCTGTGACAAAAACATACACATATGTATGTACATGCACCTTTGTCACTGTACATTGCATGTGAATGCCGTACAGTGACACTGAAGGACAACATGGCACTCGTGCAAAGTTTCTGGGTGTCTGCTTGCAAGAGTGTATGTATGTATATATATAGCAATGTTGTATGCATAACGGTACCTTAAAATAAAAATTAAAGCACCAACGGCGCAAACTACGCTCAGTTATGGGCCTAGGATTTCGTATGCTTCCAAAAATGTTCATTTTCGGAATAAAACTGTATAAAAATATAACGGGAGAAAGTGCTGAGCACCGATATGCGTATGAATTTTAATATTTTTTTGTGCTCTGCATACACACACACATACACATCTGGAATTTGTAGCTCAGTCGGCACTTTTATTCTTGTTGCTTGCCTCGTTTTGGTGTTGTACATGGCGTATGAGTAATATATGTATTTTTATGCTCGGCACCAGCAATGAAGTGTTTATGTGAGTTGTACAGGTGTTTTCGTATGCACGTACATATATATTTTTCAGTTTATGTTTATTATACATATGTATGTATGTATATGTGTGCATGCCATTGCTCTTGCTCGTATACACATGTATGTATGTATGTACGTATGTGCTTGGTCAAGTTTCATATTGTTCTGACAAGCACCTGAGGGCACCTGCGTCCAACAGTGAAAGGATATTTGAAATGAAATATAATATTTTCAGTTACCCCGCAACGTACCTTGAAGAAAGTTTTGTATGCGAAAAATGAAATGAGATTTTTTATTGTTCACCGGGAAAGGCAACCATAAATAAATGCTTCAAGAACAATTTTTTTTTCTTTTGACCAAATAATGCATTGCATGTAATAGTTTTCCATTACATACACAGAGATGCATATTTTTAAATTGGTTTAAGTATTTTTAATTAAAAAATGCCTAAAAATGTAAAGGTGCTAAGTCAATTTTTCTTCAATTTAGTTTTTAATGCAGAATGGCAGGTAATACAAAACTACATCAACTACAAAAACGGATTTGGCACCTTTTCACCCTTGGGTGACGATATGTATTTCTTCAAATGTTTGAAATATTTTTTGATTTTAAACCCCGTTCATAATTTGAAAAATCTATATCTACATCTCTACGTATATGAACTATATGTATATAGAAATGGATGTCTGTTGATTTGAACTCTATAGATGTCGAGACCGTACTGTGATTGTGGAAAAACGCTTATCCACGTATTCGTCTCGACAAAGAGAAGACGTGTAGCTATTTGAAGAGTATCGGCGAAGAGAATGTTTAAAAAATCGAATTTAATTAAATCAAACAAATGGTGCACTGAGAGAAAAAAAATTTTATTAAAAAAACGCGATGAATTTAAAAAATACGCATATGAAAGAGCACCAATCCAACTCGTAATATTTAGTATAAGATTTTAGTATTTATTATGGAAATATTCAATTCAAATACGCCCATATTAAAATAAAGCGCTTTCCACTTTACGTATGCTTTTTCATAATTAAGGTAAACAAAACAAATTTAACTTTCATGCTGCCTGAGATGGGATTTTAACGCTGACCCTTTACAAATTAACAGACTGTGGCAATCATCTTTGCGAACTCAGCTACAGCCAGACTTGTAAATGTGCTTTCAAATGTTGAGTTTGAATCAGCACACGCGTGCTGTTTGAAAGTATTATTTTTAAATAGGAACATTTGAAAAGGATAATTAAATAATATTAATTTCTACTATGCGCTATTTTGCTCATTGAATTTACAGCATTTTTTGTTAATACTACAACACGTTTTTTCTCTCAGTGTATGTATATAAAAAATTAATTCACCTTACCATCACCCCAAGTCCTTAATGTTTACTCTTCGCATTTTAGCTGCCATCGCGGACTTCAGTCGTTGACACAATATGAATGGCCGTCCGCTATAATATATATAATAAGTAGGCTTATTTCGCGACAATTCGCACAAATGCCGGTATATCTCTTCTTCTCGGTTAACCAAAGTACACTGATACTCCAATCTTCAGACTTGCATTCATCAGAAAAGATGCTGCCAGTTTTGAACAGTGCAGCCGGTATACCATCAGCTTCTTGGGGAATGGAAGATTTCAGTATTTAATTTTTGTGCGGGTCTGAATACCAACGCATTGCCGCTTGTTCTAAAAAATACGCCCTCTTACTAACTTCTGTGAGGCCTTAACTCAATTAAGTTGATGGGGCCAACCAAATTTCCACATATTTCTGTCGGTATTTTGATCTAACGGATATGTAAGAGTCCAAATTGAAAACTATCGTGGCGCTGTAACTTCATACCCGGAAGATCGACCATAGCAAGGCATATCTGATTTGCACAAAAAATAATAAACAATATCTCAAAAACCATATTTGATATGATTTTATTTTATAAATGAAGTCAGCGAAACAAGCTCTTCGTTAATTCAGAAAAATATTTGCATTTATGACTTTATAGCAAAACTTCTTTAATCCCCTTTAAATTTGCGCACAAAATGGCGGGGTGGCACGACATAAAAAATAGCGAAATATTTAATACCTGACGTTGGCATTTAAGCTCGCTTGTACGCAGAAGTTTTGGCGTAAGCACACGTGGTCACATACCTGTTCACATATATGTATGTATGCTCTCATACATACTACACACACATACATACATACATACACATGAGTGTAGATGTTCTAACTAAATGGCGTATTTTAAACTTTGCGAATTTCACTTTTTTTGGTGTCGGAATTTCGTGTAGAAGTTGCACCTCTCTACACACACATTTACACATGTATATGTATGTGTGTACCAACTCGTGTTATACTTCATATTTTCCTCAACTGCTCTCACTCATGGTGGCACACTTTAAATATTTAAAACAATGCGACCTTAGCAGGCAGCAATCATCTCTCTCTCTCTGGAGGTAGCGGAGTTTCTAATCTGGCTGGAATGCCAACGGTGAAGCATTGGTTTTTATTTGTTTATCCACTGCAGCTGTGGGCCTGGAAAGTTGCCGCCAGTTGGAAGTGTATACTTATTGCATATAAACATTCACAAGTTTTGTATGTACGTGTGTATATTAGGGTGGTCGGTAAGATTGACCCCTGTGCGACACGCCTTAGCCGACTCCAATCGAGGTCAAAATTTACATGTGATATCTTCAACTAAATTTATATCGGTTTTAGGTATTATGTGAAAAAAAATAATTTTAATTTTTCGAGTCTCCTTAGAGGAATCGGAACTTTGCCTCCTGACTGACACGCCTTAACAGTCTCCAATCGGGACCAGATTTTTAAGTGATGTCTTTGACTATAGTAGATTCGACGTAGGGGTTGAGGCTTAGGAAATCGCATGTAAAAATTTGCTTCCTAAATTTAAGGACCACCCTAATGTATATACATATGTTGCAGAGTTATTTGCATTGAGCGCCTCTAGCCCGCAGCTACAAACATCAAAGTCTGCGCCCCAAAAAAAAAAAAAAACAACTGCAAACACAATGCAATCGCAGTGAAAGAAAACACCAAAATTCGCAAGCTTTGCTAAAAATACTGATAAAGCACAGCGAGAAAAAACCAAAAAATAAAAATAAATAAATAACAACAAAAGATTAAAGTAATGAAAACTAAAACACTAGCGGCGAGAAAGCAACAACAAAAACGAACAGCAGTGGCTCTAAAAGAACAACATAGCCACAATGAACTTAAAGTTTAAACTTTTAACAGTTAATACATATACATACATACATGGTAAGTATTCCTGCACACTGCTGTGCTTCTGTGTGTGGCTCATCATAGCTGGAACAGTGTTTAATTTTAAAATAAATACGTATACTTTATTTGCTCTTTTTATTTAACCCTGCTCAGAGTTTGAATTATCTTTTTTTTAAGAAAAGGGATTTTTATTGGTATAAATATATATATTAAAATATTCTGAAGGCTAGGTGGTTACTTAAACACGTCCGTCGGTCTCACTATCAAATATCAAATATCTCTTTATTTCGCTAACTATTTACGAGATGGTGTCCTGGGAGGTCATGCCCTAAAGGAGAGACCCCTTGCTCTGTCACTCATGGTATAGACACAAATCAACTTATGCCTATTTTACCACAACTTAACTTAATCCTCAGGGCAGTTGTGCTATATATTTAGTATACTCTTACAATATATTAAATTCCGGACTTGTAAGTGTGTCAAAAAATGTCAAACGATACTTCTGCCAGAAATTAAGCTATCTAAAAGCATAAACAGATGGCAGCGTTGATTCGGATTAACTCGGGAATTAACTGCCGTTGACCCGGATTAAGTCCGAGTTAATCCGGATCAACGCTGCCGTCTTTTTAGACATTAAGTTTCTAATCATAATTTGAGACATTTTTTAAAACAAGAATGCTTTTGGGGGCGATCGTAAATAAGTATTCAGGCTTATCATGAGTTTCAATTTCCCCGAACCGGTTTACTTTTAACTTTTTGTTTCCATGTACTTACTATGGGCGGAAGAAAAGTTTTCGTGGGATTTTGGTTTTTTCGAGCGAAACTCAGGATAAGTCAGATTATTGGATTGGAAAACGGCTTAACACGAAAACGCTTTTGTTGGACGTACTTCAGAAAGACTTTTGAGCACGTGCTTTTAATATCTAGATTATCTTCTGGATAAGTTTATGATCCGTTACTTTATCGCTGAAACGTGGTTGTGCACGAGAGTGAGCAATTCGTCATATACAGCTTTGTTCGAAGTTCGTGATTGTGTTTTTTTTCGTAGCTACTTAAAATACCCAAATGGCACAGTGCCTCATCGCTGTAATATACTTTAAATTTTTCCATTATTATACCAACTTTAACCACTGTATTTATGCTGTGCTATCGCGCACTTCACATTACCTTTTTATTTTCATTGTTATTTTAGTT
>NW_016177114.1:6602-8736 GCF_001687245.7 Rhagoletis zephyria | reverse complement strand
GGCTGTGTGCTACATTCGTGTTGTTAAGCCCGAAGGAAGCATACACGTAGCAATTTTGATGGCTAAAACTAAGGTAGCCCCACTAAAAAAGATCCCCATACCACGCCTTGAGTTGAATGCTGCGCTATTGGCTGCCAAACTCGCTCTTAAGGTGAGGGACGCGCTTAAAATTGACAACATGAAAATAAATTGTTGGTCAGACTCAAAAACGGCATTGAGTTGGATTCGGTCTAACCCTGGCCAACATAGACAGTATATTGCGAATCGGGTGGTTCAAATTCAGGACAGAACACCGGCACACACGTGGAAATATGTGCAGACAACATGTAATCCGGCGGATGTCACTACAAGAGGAGTTCTGCCATCCGAAATCGCCAACAAGGAAAAATGGTGGTCCGGCCCTGCTTGGCTCAGTCAACATGAAAGGAACTGGCCAGATCAACCTACCTTGCCTGCTACACCGGATACCATCGTCATTGCTGCATTGGCCACCACCGACATTGAGCCAATACGCGAGCAGTTACTACAAAAATATTCAAATATCAACAAACTCGTCGCGGTGACAGCATGGTGTCGCAGATTTCTAGCAGCAAAGCTCAACTTACCACATCCCACAGAGACATGGTGCACTGCGTCGGAGCGGACGTCTGCTCTAAATTTATGGATCAGGTACGTACAAACTTTGCATTTTTTTAACGAAATCTCTCGTCTTCGTCAAGGGAAACCTGTTTCAATCAAGAGCAAATTGCGAAAACTGAATCCAACCATCGACAACAACGGGATCCTTCGAGTCAATGGCCGCCTGAAGCATGCCTTCCTATCTGAAGCGGAACGCTTTCCGATTATTATGCCAAAGGACAGCAAATTGACTACGCTGCTTATTGCTCAAGCGCATGAGTGCACATTACACGGTGNACCATCGACAACAACGGGATCCTTCGAGTCAATGGCCGCCTGAAGCATGCCTTCCTATCTGAAGCGGAACGCTTTCCGATTATTATGCCAAAGGACAGCAAATTGACTACGCTGCTTATTGCGGTGGCGTTCAAACTACACTAAATCTTATGCGGCGATGTTTCTGGCCTATCGACGGACGATCGTCTACAAAGAAGTATATTAACCGCTGCATCAAATGCTTCCGTCATCGCTGCCAACCCGCACAGCAAATTATGGGTGCTTTGCCAGAAGCGCGATGTACACCGACTAAGCCATTTACACACTGCGGTATAGATTACGGCGGCCCATATAGAGTACGTACATCAAAAGGCAGAGGCCACCAAGCCCATAAAGCATATGTAGCGTTATTCGTGTGCTTCAGTACACGGGCTATACACATCGAGCTCGTTAGCGACCTAACGACGAATATGTTTTTGCTAGCGCTCCGCCGGTTCTTCGCCACACGGGGTTACTCCTCTGATATCTACAGCGACTGTGCCACTACGTTTGTTGGAGCAAATGCCGTACTGAAAGAAGATGTCGCTCAATACCGGACGCAGGTACAGGCGGTCGCGCGTTATAGTGCCGTTCGCGGTGTCACATGGCACTTCATCCCCCCTGGCTCTCCAAATTTCGGAGGCTTATGGGAAGCGGGGATAAAAAGCATGAAACATCACCTCAAGCGCGTTATCGGCGAGACGACACTTACATTTGAGGAGTTCTGCACAGTGCTCAAGGAAGTCGAGGCAGTGCTAAACTCGCGACCACTCGCAGCTTTTTCTGATGACCCCGACGATGTGACAGCGATAACACCAGCTCACATTTTGTCCGGTGGCCCCCTAATAGCACCTCCCGAGCCAAGCTTATGCGACGTTAAATCTTCAAGCCTCACCCGCTGGAGGCAACTGCAACAAATGCGTCAAAACTTTTGGCAGCGATGGAGCAGCGACTATCTGAGGGAGCTTCAGGCCCGAAATAAGTGGCAGCAGACTCAAGGCAATTTGAGAATTGGTGACCTGGTACTCCTACGTGACGAACGAGCACCACCTTCTCAATGGCAACTAGGTCGAGTTATTCAAGTACACCCCGGGGACGATTCTCATGTACGAGTTGCAACAGTGCGTACAAAGTCGACAATTCTTAAACGAGCCATATCAAAACTTGTGCCCTTACCAATCGATGAACAGTACCGGCTGCA
>NW_016177114.1:0-2096 GCF_001687245.7 Rhagoletis zephyria | reverse complement strand
TGATCATTTATGTATACATTTGTCTATATCTATCTCGATTCGTTTTGCCTGTTACAAACAACCGTTATGTGAACAAAGTTATAATACCCTTGTGCACAAGTGCGCTCGGGTATAAAAATACTCGATTACAATTAAAGTAATCGTTCATCGAACGAACTTGGAATACGATTACAGCAACTGATACGGCTGTGTAAAATGACGTTGGGCAATACTACCAGCTCCGTCAGAATTGGGAAAGACAATCCTAATCGTTTAGTAATCGTAATCCTTGTCGCCCAGCTCTGTCTGAAACCCCGTTTGGTGGCGAACGTCTTGGAGAGGTCTTTCCCAATTCTGACGGAGCTTGTAGCATTGCCCAACGTCATTTTACATAGCCGTATCAGTTTGGTGGGATGCCAAATTAAGACATAGCGGGGTATAGGCGAATGAAAACATTGTCTTAAAAATATGCAATGTATACCTACTCACTTACTGTTGTTTTTTATACTTTACAGCCTAAAAGCGTTTACCACATGCACTTAACAAGGATTCAAAGATTTAATTTTCCAACTTCGAATTCGTTCCACCAAAATGAGCTAAATAATAAAAAGACAAGTTCAATTAATTTTTTCGCCATTCGAACACCAGAAACCAGAAATCGAGGAAAATGTATATTAAATCCCTTTTCTTAACATTTTTATTACTTTTGAAAGTTGAGCGCATCTGATATTTACAGAACTTTTTATTAAACAAGTAATTTTTAAGCAAAAAACACAATCGACTTCAATTCTCATATACAAATTTGGGAGTACCGTTAATTTTGTCATGATCCAATGATCGTATCTGAACCAAATTACGGGACGACCTTTGAGGTACCATCTTTCCGATAAAAAAAATAATAAATATTCCGACAAATTGATAACCATTCCCTTTTTTGAAGTCGCCTAAAAATTTTTGAGTTCTTTGTTAATTTTATGTAAATAAAGTGCAATTTATTAAAAGTTGATTTATTTATTACAAACTGTATATTAGGGCGGGTCGAAAAACAAATTTTTCTCAAAGCCCTTGGTAATAGTGAAAATATATTGTATCATGAAGTCAACAAGAACCCTGCAAAATTTAGTCTTTTATTTTAATTGTACTAGGCGAATAAGACCAATTCTTGTTCAAAATTCTGGGTTCAGCAAAAAGGTTAGGTGCATATTATTAGATAATGTATCCGTTAACGCTAAAGATAAAGTCAAATATCATTTCTCGCAGCTCTTTAGTTTATCGTTAATCTCAAAGTTATCTGTTTTCAATAAAATTTTGATTGTTCTCTTGATAATTGCACTACACCCAGAAAAGGGTTTAGTTATAATTACCAAGATTTGGTTATAGTGACCAAGTGGCATAGTTGAATATGGCGAAATAAATATCTAGTTCACGAAAGTCTGCAATTTACTTGAGACTTATAGTTGGGACAAATGTATACTTGTTAATAATTACAAAACGGCTACCTTGATTGGACAATATTGTTAGTTGAATAAAATCATTGTTGAGCAAATATAAACAATGCTTTGGTTGATGCAAGTTTTCAATTAATTTTGTGAACTTGCTGTAGACTTGAATCAGCTAACCGTTTATTATTGGAAAAAAGTTTCATTTGACACAAATAAAAATTTACCCAATGATTGTTGTGTTTACTTTCTTCTTTTATTTGCATATCTGTATATATAAAAATGGTGTGAAAAATGTATAGTAATTCATCAATTGAGAACGGTTGGGCCGATTTGACAAATTTTTTTTTTCAGTTGTTCCTAATTCCAAGGAGAAGGTTTTTACGAAAGAAAATTTTGGGAAAACCCTCCGGTGGACCAGGGACCGATCTATTCGAAAAAATCGTATTTATGGTCCGATTTGCGTAAAATTTGGTACGTAGGTAGCTTTTTGCCTATGTTAGCATATAGGATCCTTTTTTCCGGGAAGTGGACCAGGGATTGATCTATAAGAAAAATCGTATTTATGGTCCGATTTGCTTAAAATTTTGTACCTGGGTAGCTTTTAGCCTAGATTAGCACATAGGATGTTTTTTTTCCGGGAAGTGGACCAGGGACCGATCTATTCGAAAAAATCGT
>NW_016177111.1:0-8739 GCF_001687245.7 Rhagoletis zephyria | reverse complement strand
TTTAGATGCACGCCAATGCGTTAAAACAACAATGTATCCAACAAATTCACACCAGCTGATTTTTGGCCAATCAAATTGATCCGTTAATTTTTTGCGGCAAAGTTTTCATTATGCCGCCTCGCCAGGTTAAGTGTCTGTTAAAAGCATCCCTGCGAAAGATTTTCTATCTGGCGGGACCTTAATGCTTTTAAGAATTTCTTTTAGTAAAACTTCATCCGTATCATTTTGTTGGAGTTTTACCATGCGTTACCTTAATGTAGAAGGGCCATATCTGAAATGTTTGAGTCTTTACAGAGTAGCTAAAAAACTTTATTTAAACTAAAGTTCGTAAGTTGGGAATTTATTCAAAATCCTGGGTTTAATAAACACTCAAACAAATTTATTGATGTAGTAGTTATTTTTAAATTCTATTAGGCCATTAGTGAGTAATCTATCGGTCTTTGTACAAAGCCGAATTTCGAAAGAGTTATGCCCTTTCCAAGTATTTTTTTGTATCGACTTAAAAAAAGGAGGAGGTTCTAAATTCGTCGGAACACGTTAACCGATTTCGATAATTATTTTTTTTAGGTGGTAACTCAAGACTGATCCCAAGCATTGGATCATAAAGAAATTAAGGTACTCCTTACTTTTATATAAGAACTGAAGTCGGTTGTATGTTTTGCCTAAAAATTATCTAAATTTTGTGTTTACGCTCTCGCTGGTAGTAAATTCTGGAAATGTTGTTTAACAAACCTAATGAGAACGCGGCGTTCGTGTTTTTGTTTCATTGAAAATTACTCCTTATTTTCATGCAGTGTTGCAAATTTTTAATTTTTTTTAAGAATTTTCCGGCGGAAAAACTGTATCTACTTTGGACCAAAAAACTGTAACCATCAAAAACGAAGAGAGTTCAGGTTTTTAAATTTCATTAAATTGATTTCCACATTTGCAGTGGCAACTGGAATACAAAGGACAGCTGAAAATATTTGTTTCATATAAGGCAATGCGTCCTCTTCATCGTCACCTTTTCATATCGAAAATTTCGAAAGAACTGTACTGTACTGTACTGTAAGAACTACTGTGTTTTGTACTACGAGGTAAATAATTGAAACAACTGTAGCTTGTCTAAAATACTGTAATTTGCAATTAAAACTATGAATGTGATAACATTGATTTTATATGATGTCTTCTTGCATTCGAGCTAAATTCGGCGCGACAAGTAATTCATATTAACCGAATAGTTAGAGCTGTAAACTGCCGTTCAGTAGGTTATAGGTGCGAGCATGATAAAAACATAGCAAGGTAGAACCGTTCTCTCAATTTGTCGGNGAAGTCGGTTGTATGTTTTGCCTAAAAATTATCTAAATTTTGTGTTTACGCTCTCGCTGGTAGTAAATTCTGGAAATGTTGTTTAACAAACCGAATGAGAACGCGGCGTTCGTGTTTTTGTTTCATTGAAAATTACTCCTTATTTTCATGCAGTGTTGCAAATTTTTAATTTTTTTAAGAATTTTCCGGCGGAATTCTACTTTGGACCAAAAAACTGTAACCATCAAAAACGAAGGGAGTTCAGGTTTTTAAATTTCATTAAATTGATTTCCACATTTTCTGTGGCAACTGAAATGCAAAGGACAGCTGAAAATATTTGTTTCATATAAGGCAATGCGTCCTCTTCATCGTCCCCTTTTCATATCGAAAATTTCGAAAAAACTACTGTACTGTACTGTAAGAACTACCAATAGCTTTATTAATTTTTTCTTTTTATTTGGTGATTTTTTTTCAGCGTAGTTGCGTTTGTTGGTAGCTGGCGGAAGCATGTTCTCTCAAGGAAATGTTTGGTTATTGAATAATTTCTTTTCTTACTNCGAGTACAGGTTACGGCAGACTTTTCCATTTTCCACTTTTAGCATTTTATTATTTAATTAGTTTATAAAGACTAAACGATTTATTTTTGGTTTTGTTATAAAGATTTCCCCTCTTGGAATAAAAGAAATATCTTCCTAATGAAAAACCATACCAATAGCTTTATTAATTTTTTCTTTTTTACTTGGTGATTTTTTCTCAGCGTAGTTGCATTTGTTGGTAACTGGCGGAAGCATGTTCTCTCAAGGAAATGTTTGGTTATTGAATAATTTCTTTTCTTACTTGCCCGCCGTACTACGTAGTAACTATTCGTAGTCATTGCCTTCGACCAATACCGCGATCGTTAACTTCCGTTGGTTGTTGGCTGCAAATACAATGGCACACAGAGTTTCATGTGTGCAGGTGGTAGTGTGTGTGCGTTTGAGCGGAAATGGTTTGCATAACGTTCAGCCATTTATGCATCTTCATTTTTAATGAGCTTCGATTTCACTCGGTATCGGAGTTTACTCCGGCATACAGGGTGTATGCTGCACGTTTATTATAGACTTCAAATTTCTTTATGGCAATAAATATTATGTCGATATTGTAAAGACAAAAATCTGTTTCGCTGTATCTCCATAAAAAAAAAAAAATTTTTTACAGTACGAATACTAGTATTTTTTCAGACAGTTTTTCAATAAAATAAAGGAGCTCCTGGTACTATGTGTACCTCCGCAATAAAATGATACGGTCTTACAAAAGCCATGCAAATTCAAATTTGCATCTTTGTACGTATGTACATAATTAGAAAAAATATCGGTGGCAAAAATATCATCAAAAATCGACGCGAATTCTGAGCCTTTTGAAATTTTCACTTTATTATACTGAAATTTTTCATGAACACATAATTGCATACTAAAAACTATGAATAAAAAATGTGTTGTAGACCTTAGTAAACAATTATTAAATATTACAAACAGAAGAAAAATATTCAAAACTGGTCAAAATGTCTTGTACCAATTTTTTCTCATGACTGTATGTATGTATGTATATGCATTTTTATAACGTGTTTCCACGAACAATTCGCCGTTAGCTTATATCGTTTTGTACTANTTTAGTAAACAATTATCAAACATTACAAAAAGAAGAAAAGTAGTCAAAACTGGTCAAAATGTCTTGTACCGATTTTTTTCACATGACTGTATGTATGTATGTATATGCATTTTTGTAACGTGTTTCCACGAACAATTCGCCGTTAGCTTATATCGTTTTGTACTAAGGCTTAATGAATTTATACCACTTCTGCGCATTAAAAAATTTAGTTAGCAAAAAAAATAATTTATCGGATCCAAAAAAGTACAACACTGCAAAAAATGTAGATATGCGCATTATATACATATCTACACACGTAGTTTAATAAAATATTTTTTGCATTAGTCCATGCATAGCAGTTCACTAGGGTGATCGGCTCTTGGCAAAAACCCTCGGTTTTCAAAGTCTACAACATCCTATTTTAGTCGATCGAGTACTCTGCCTTATCCTCATTTATGCCGTAAAAAATATTAAATAGCATTGACGTTGGCTCCGAGGGCAATTTTCCGTATCCAATTTTTTTTTTGCAGATTGACAATGAATGGCTCGAAGGTAGGCAATAGAGTTGGAGGAAGTGTTTTCCGTCAAGAAGTTTTCGTCAAGATTTTTCCAACCGGAGGAGGCTTACTTCGATCAGCTGTGGGTTGCAAAGTCCCGCCACTGATGGACTCTCGTCTGTCGTAGGGGCTATTTAAGCTAACTAAGCGGCGAATCGCGGTCTGATTTACCGATTACTTCGCGTAAATTTTGTGTCTTGTAAGTGTCGATTTCGTCAGGTTTAGGATTTTATCTAGCGCCGCCATGGGAGTCTGTACTTAAATANTAATTTATCGGATTCAAAAAAGTACAATACTGCAAAAAATGTAGATATGCGCATTATATACATATCTACAAACGTAGTTTAATAAAATATTTTTTTGCATTAGTCCATGCATAGCAGTTCACTAGGGTGATCGGCTCTGTCAAAAACCCTCGGTTTTCAAAGTCTACAACATCCTATTTTAGTCGATCGAGTACTCTGCCTTATCCTCATTTATGCCGTAAGAATTATTAAATAGCATTGACGTTGGCTCCGAGGGCAATTTTCCACATCCAATTTTTTTTTTGCAGATTGACAATGAATGGCTCGAAGGTAGACAATATAGTTGGATGAAGTGTGTTCCGTCTAGAATTCTTCGATTTCAGCTAGATTTCTCCAGCAGTTTTCAAGTTAAAGTGGCCGCTAGAAAAAATAAAGTATTTATTTTTTTTTAGCTCACTGGATTCGTTTGTGGTGCGCTGAATTTTGGTCGAACAATATTTGACATTTCTCTAGATCGCCTCTGAATACTTTCAAGTGGTGTTGATGTGGTTGCTTGGCAAAGCATTGTAGAGTAAACTTTTTTCCAACCGGAGGAGGCTTACTTCGATCACCTGTGGGTTGCAAAGTCCCGCCACTGGTGGACCCTCGTCTGTCGTAGGGGCTATTTAAGTTAACTAAACGGCGAATCGCGGTCCGATTTACCTGATTACCTCACGTACATTTTGTGGTCAAATGTTCGTTGCTTTAACTCTCTTGTTAGTGTCGATATCTTCAGGTTTAGGATTTTATCTAGCGCCGCCATGGGAGTCTGTACTTAAATATGTCGATAAAACTCTAGCTCAGTACAGTGTCTTACTTTTGGAGAAGCGCAAGGAATGTGCCATCTGCACTTAAATCGTTACACATATTTTATCTTATACTCGGAATTTTCTCCTATCCATTGTAGAGGGCTTCAATTAGAACTTCCAGCGACCTACAATTTTACGCCACTTCCGAGCGACAAATTGTTTTATGAGAAGCGTTTTCATGGCAGAAATACATTCGAGGGGATTGTAATTGGTTGCCGAGGGGAGACCACTGTTAAAAAAATTTGTAATTTTATATTTTGCTTGGACCAGGGATCGAACTCAGGTCCTGCGCAGCGGTACTACGCACCTTTAACTATTTGGCTACAGTGGATGCTTTTGGTCTTTTGGCTTTTCTAATTTCTTTCTTGAAAAAATTTAAGTCTAGTTTTGAAAGTTTATGTTCAGCTCTTGCAATTTCCAAAATTTATGTCCAGTTTTTAAGTTGCCAAGAAATTCTGCTTTGCTTTTACATGTCCAAAAGTTTATATCCAGTTTTTGATTTACCAAAAATGATATAAAATTTTCAAAGAAATGCGAAACTAATATTCCCCAGTATTTCGGAACGAATTTTCATTAATTCTTATCAAATTCGGTTTGGCTATAAACCGATTACTTCGTTGTGTCATGTTCAGTGTCATACTTGTGCCTCAAAAATGTATGTTTGTCGAGTTCTTCATCAAATAAAGATTATGTGAAGTTTTCAAACAACCAAAGCCAAAGTTTTGAATTTATCTAAAATTTTTTGTCCTGTTATTTAAGTACCAAAAGTTTACGTCCAGTTCTCATTTCAGGTTTCATATATTTTCATACGTAAGTAATTTATGAATGAATGCCCCTGTAAGTCGTACTACGTCTGTATGTAAGTCAAAAATACATACATACATTTGGTATGCTCGATACTATGTATTCGCTCTGCCTTTTNGAAAGAAAGATTATGTCAAGTTTTCAAACAACCAAAAATGCTGCCCCGTATTGAATTTATCTAAAATTTTTGTCCTGTTATTTAAGTACCAAAAGTTTACGTCCAGTTCTCATTTCAGGTTTCATATATTTTCATACGTAAGTAATTTATGAATGGATGCCCCTGTAATAGTCGTACTACGTCTGTATGTAAGTCAAAGTCTACATACATACATTTGGTATGCTCGATACTATGTATTCGCTCTGCCTTTTTTGCATTCGGAATATAGCACTATCTTTAAATATTAATTATTTTTTCTTTTGCGGCGTAAATTTCAATGTTGCCACAAACCGATTCAGTTTGCAATCGACCATTCAAGGCCATATCTTTAATGCATTTTTCGAATATCTAAGCATATTACATTTGCCAAAGTACTTTTCTTTTTCAGACACTCACATTCAAGTACTACCATTCGACATTAACTATTAAAAAAGACTTTGGCTATCTTAAGCAGAAAAGTCAACTTGAAACTTTTCGTATTACTTAACTAAGAGCAACAGTAAAGAAGATGGAAGAGAAAAATAAAAGACAATGTTGGCTACTGCCGCAGCTTTGTCAGAACTTCTTCAGTTTGCAATTTCCTTAGCATCGCGCACTGTCTCTACCATCGATACATATCAAGTTGCAGTTTCAATTGCCCATAATANTGCTTTTACATGTCCAAAAGTTTATATCCAGTTTTTGATTTACCAAAAATGATATACAATTTTCAAAGAAATGCGAAACTAATATTGCCCAGTTTTTAATGATCAAAAATTTATCTATAAAGTATTTCGGAACGAATTTTCATTAATTCTTATCAAATTCGGTTTGGCTATAAACCGATTACTTCGTTGTGTCATGTTCAGTGTCATACTTGTGCCTCAAAAATGTATGTTTGTCGAGTTCTTCATGAAAGAAAGATTATGTCAAGTTTTCAAACAACCAAAAATGCTGCCCCGTATTGAATTTATCTAAAATTTTTGTCCTGTTATTTAAGTACCAAAAGTTTACGTCCAGTTCTCATTTCAGGTTTCATATATTTTCATACGTAAGTAATTTATGAATGGATGCCCCTGTAATAGTCGTACTACGTCTGTATGTAAGTCAAAGTCTACATACATACATTTGGTATGCTCGATACTATGTATTCGCTCTGCCTTTTTTGCATTCGGAATATAGCACTATCTTTAAATATTAATTATTTTTTCTTTTGCGGCGTAAATTTCAATGTTGCCACAAACCGATTCAGTTTGCAATCGACCATTCAAGGCCATATCTTTAATGCATTTTTCGAATATCTAAGCATATTACATTTGCCAAAGTACTTTTCTTTTTCAGACACTCACATTCAAGTACTACCATTCGACATTAACCGAAAAAATACTTTGGCTATCTTAAGCAGAAAAGTCAACTTGAAACTTTTCGTATTAAGTACTTAACTAAGAGCAACAGTAAAGAAGATGGAAGAGAAAAATAAAAGACAATGTTGGCTACTGCCGCAGCTTTGTCAGAACTTCTTCAGTTTGCAATTTCCTTAGCATCGCGCACTGTCTCTACCATCGATACATATCAAGTTGCAGTTTCAATTGCCCATAATAATGTGATTCTTTACACAAAACAATTTCTTGATTCGATTCAATTTTCAAGACTACACTTCATGTCACACTCGCTGCGAACAACTACAATGCTTACACCGCTTATTGCCATCCCATGTTCATTATTATCCATCCAACTTTAGGCAGTTGGAGGACAATGGCAACTCAACCGTTGACTGACGAACATTTTTAAGTAGGTCGAAAAGNATAAACCGATTACTTCGTTGTGTCATGTTCAGTGTCATACTTGTGCCTCAAAAATGTATGTTTGTCGAGTTCTTCATGAAAGAAAGATTATGTCAAGTTTTCAAACAACCAAAAATGCTGCCCCGTATTGAATTTATCTAAAATTTTTGTCCTGTTATTTAAGTACCAAAAGTTTACGTCCAGTTCTCATTTCAGGTTTCATATATTTTCATACGTAAGTAATTTATGAATGGATGCCCCTGTAATAGTCGTACTACGTCTGTATGTAAGTCAAAGTCTACATACATACATTTGGTATGCTCGATACTATGTATTCGCTCTGCCTTTTTTGCATTCGGAATATAGCACTATCTTTAAATATTAATTATTTTTTCTTTTGCGGCGTAAATTTCAATGTTGCCACAAACCGATTCAGTTTGCAATCGACCATTCAAGGCCATATCTTTAATGCATTTTTCGAATATCTAAGCATATTACATTTGCCAAAGTACTTTTCTTTTTCAGACACTCACATTCAAGTACTACCATTCGACATTAACTATTAAAAAAGACTTTGGCTATCTTAAGCAGAAAAGTCAACTTGAAACTTTTCGTATTACTTAACTAAGAGCAACAGTAAAGAAGATGGAAGAGAAAAATAAAAGACAATGTTGGCTACTGCCGCAGCTTTGTCAGAACTTCTTCAGTTTGCAATTTCCTTAGCATCGCGCACTGTCTCTACCATCGATACATATCAAGTTGCAGTTTCAATTGCCCATAATAATGTGATTCTTTACACAAAACAATTTCTTGATTCGATTCAATTTTCAAGACTACACTTCATGTCACACTCGCTGCGAACAACTACAATGCTTACACCGCTTATTGCCATCCCATGTTCATTATTATCCATCCAACTTTAGGCAGTTGGAGGACAGTGGCAACTCAACCGTTGACTGACGAACATTTTTAAGTAGGTCGAAAAGTAGATAATATACCTATTCCTGCTGGCTCTTCCGTCTGACTATCGTATGCTTGATGCATCAAAGGGAAGCCTCGTATGTTCGTGCAGCATTCTCATTCACAGTCAACTACAAAAAAAAAACTTTTCAAACTATTGCAATGGTACAAAGTGTTTGCTGTAAAGGAATTCAATAAGTGGTTGCCTGCAATCTGAGTATCTTCAATGTCTCCCATTCGAGAGACAATTGAGTTGCACTCGTTGCAGTGCTTAAGCGCCGCTTGCTCGATATATGTTTTATATCAATGGCTAAGTACATATATGCGCACACATTTCTACTTCGACTACGTTGAAAGAGCGTTCGGCGGTCCAGCACGTATGCCTAGGTACATTTAATGTGTCGGCATATTTTAGAGTGACCCTTTTAAGTACATACATATGTATGTACATATGCTGTGTCCAGTTGCTTTTGAGCGCCTTTAAATGGACTT
>NW_016177110.1:0-8740 GCF_001687245.7 Rhagoletis zephyria | reverse complement strand
CGAAAAAGAAATGTTAGCGATAATCTAGGCCCTCAAAACATTAAGAAGTAGAAGCCGTAGAGGTANATAATTTGTATATCAAGAACATTGTCGAAGGCTGAAGAAAATTACGCAACAAACGAAAAAGAAATGTTAGCGATAATCTAGGCCCTCAAAACATTAAGAAGTTACCTCTACGGCTCTGCCACAGTCAAAATTTTTACTGATCACCAACCCCTGATGTATGCCCTTAGCAATAAAAGCAACAATAGTAAACTAAAAAGGTGAAAAGCTATACTGGAGGAATATAACTATGAACTTAAATACAAGCCTGACAAGACCCATGTTGTGGCAGACGCGCTATCCCGGCCTCCACAAAATTTACAGATAAACTCTCTTACTGCAACTCAGCATAGTGATGAAAGTTCATCCCATAACCTAATTCCTCACACGGATGCCCGGTTAATGCATTCAAGAACCAGTTATTCTTCGGGACCGCAGACACTTCCTCATATCAATTTAAAATACCCTTCCCTACTTATCACAGGCATATTATTAAAGAAACCGAGTATACAGAAGAGATATTAATAAACCATCTCAAGCGCTATTTAAATCCTTCAGTTACCAATGCAATCTTTACAGAAGACTACATACTGGGTAAAACTCAAACTATATATCCAGTACATTTTAGCAGGTATAAGGTACGATACACACGGAAAATAGTAAAAGACCTGGTACAAGAATCCGAGNTCCTTCAGTTACCAATGCAATCTTTACAGAAGACTACATACTGGGTAAAATTCAAACTATATATCCAGTACATTTTAGCAGGTATAAGGTACGATACACACGGAAAATAGTAAAAGACCTGGTACAAGAATCCGAAATAATTAAAGAGCATAAAAGAGCGCACAGGAATTCAACCGAGAATAAAGCCCAAATACTAGAAAAATTTGACTTCCCTCGAATGAATCTAAAGATAAGAAAAAGCGTTAAACAATGCAAGATATGCCAAGAAAACAAATATGAAAGGCACCCCTCAAAACCAGTTTTAAAGGCAACCCCAGTTCCAAATTATCCTGGACAAACAGTTCACATAGACATTTACCACACTAATGACAAAGTAGTCCTCACTGCCATAAACAAATTTTCAAAGTACGCGCAAGCGAAAATCATTAAATCAAGAGCAACGGAAGACATAAGAGTACCCTTATTTACAAGACCTACTTACATCCTTCGGAATACCAGAGAAAATCGTTATTGACAACGAAAAATCTTCAAACTCATCTTCCATAGTATTTATGTTAGAAAACCAGTATGGCATCGAAATTTTTAAAACCCCTCCTTACACCAGCTCAGTAAACGGTCAGGTAGAGCGTTTTCACTCAACTCTTACCGAGATAATGTGCTGTATAAGATCAGAAAATACCCACAACAGTTTTGAAGAATACGATGTAGATCCATATGCAAATATAACTACTCAATCCATTCGACTACCAAAAAGAAACCCATTGAAATATTTTTCGGCAGAGGCGTTTACAGCGACCCGACATTAATCGAAAGGGACAAACTCTACAATATCTGGAAAATAGTTGATAAACAAGAAAAGGACCTTACATTCCATAACAAAAAGAGGACACAGGTAAAAACATATTCAAGTAATTACATCATTTACGTTAAAATCAATAAGCGAATAAGCAATAAACTCACCCCCAGATACAAAAAGGAGGTAGTGCTCGAAGACAAAGGAAACGTAGTTACAACCAAATCCGGAAGGTCGGTGCACAAAAGCCATATCAAGGCTCAATAATAAAAAAAAATTAAATAATAATAATAATAATTTCTTCAAATTCTGTCTATAAAAACCTTGAATGAAATGCAAATAAAGTTAATTTAAGTAAAAATTAGACTTAACAAAACGTAAAGATTTAAATTTATTTCATCTAATTAAATTTTGTCTTTAAAAATTTAATCAAAACTGAATAAATTAAATCCAATGCATTCCATTCAAAGAATCACAGTAGATAAGAAAGAGTTAATAAATTAACATTAACTCTGAAAATCGGGTAACACGCCATAGGCGTACGATATAGAACATATTAAATTAGTTAGCTGAAAAATTATCTTCCTTTCCCATCTACAAAAGTAGCGTAACAGGCCATTAACCTCACACTAGCTTTTGCAGAATCCTGGTTGCCTTATGCAACGCAGAAATCCAAATAAATGACTATTCCTCATCCCATCTTATAACCATCGATAATTGTTACTCAAAATAATATGGAAAAACTATTGACAAATAATAATAAACAGATAATTATAAACAACGCTTTAAATCAACAAGTCAATAAGATCACTGAAATTACTAACAACTCACTGAACGCCATAAAAGAAGTTAATGTAATAGCTAATGAAATAGCAATAAGCCTTCGGAATAAGTAAAAATTAATCAAAGAGGAAATTATCAATATAAAATATGCCATACAATGAGCTAGAATAGGAATTGTAAATTCAATAATATTAAATAAAAAAGAAATTGATCTAGCCATAAAAGAAATGAATAGGAAAATATGCCTTTTGACACCGCCGAAGATGCATTAGAATTAGCAGAAGTTAGCGTACTAAGAAATTATTCATCAATTTTATATGTTATCAAAATACCATTAGCCTCAAAAGAAATTTATTAAAACTTAATACTAAAAGCTGTAATAAAAAATAATGTCATAATTGATTTAAAATACAACAATGTTTTAAGAAGTAAAGAAATAATACTTGGAATACAAAATAATTGTAAGAAATATAACAGAATTAGTATTTGTAAGCAGTACGAATTGTTAGATTTAAGCAATGATTTTTGTATCTCTAAACTAATAAAAAGCCTCAATTCATCAAGTTACTTTATCAACTGCCACCATATTCCGAGAGACGTCTCATCGCACCAGGAATACCTTTCCTTAACAACTATCTATAACAATAGACGGCAACATACGAGTGATGAACGGTACATATATTATGAATTTCAAAAATGAGTCAATAATGGCAAATGGAAGAGCATACAAAAATTTCGAAGCACCCCCTTGAGGATAATGCCAGTAATAGCCCAGCCAACCCCAATAGAAGAGAGCTTAACTAAACTATTATCACTAGAAGCACTCAGCGAACTACACATAAACAACACCATAGAAATCCAGTCACTGCAAACGGAGAAAGCAGTAAACCGAATTTCTGCAGGACTTACGCTCATTATAATTGTTGTCCTGGTAGTCAACGCCAAGAAATTGTTCTACATTACACATGCCAATCAGCAACAAGAAGCAACCAACCATGTCCGAACGCCCTAAATAAGAACTTTACAAGTTTTTCAAACGCTCGAGGACAAGCGTTTTTAAGAGGGGAGGAGTTAACGCCGTTAACATTTAAATTCCACATATGAATATTCTCACGCTAACATACACAAGTTGCCTGCATTCCTAACTCCAGTTACAACACGTTCATCCGTCCAGTTCATTGACAAGTGTCTGGACATCAAACACCTCCCATCAAGGTCATCATATTGCACCAGCAGTTGCAACGTGACAACGAGGCATAGGTCTAAGAATATTTGAAGTGAGCTACGCAAGCATGCGAAACCCTTCAGTTGGCAGTGTCTCACGGGCAAGAGACACCACACGCGTATCCGGAATAAACGCTGACGATGCGTCGCACAGTGTAAGATTTGACCCATCTAGCTGCTTTTAATTCTGTAATTCGAAAACTATTGAAGATAGATTAATGAAATTTTGCACAAGGTACGTTAAGAGATAGGCGAAGCTTTTTACGAAAAATTGGTCATTTACAGTTGCTGCCAGGCCACCCTATTATTTAACTGCAATTTTAAATAGGCAAAAGCTGAAATATTTAACTAACTACGAAAGCTAAAATGCCCAAAATATATATTTAGAATTTCCTTATAACAAGGAATTATAAACTAACAGAAATGGACTTAAAAATATTTTTTTTTTTTTTAATTATGGGCGTGGCAAATATCGATAATAAAGTCAAGTTGGGTCCACAAAATTCCGTTATAAGTTCAATAGTTCTTGTCTATTTAGAAAAATGGAGTACCATTGGAAAGGTAATGAAGCAAGCTTTCTCTATGCAAAAGCAAAAATACAAAAATGTGTCTCGGTCGAGATAAAACGCAACTGAATTACTCGAAGAAAATAAAATCCCTAGTAGGCCTGAAAAAAGAAAATTTCATCAAAACCTGCTCTTTCCAGCAGCTAAAATTGTGTTATTTAAAGCCATAGAGGAGTGGCAAATTAACTGAGATACAAACTTTATCGAATAACCGCGAAAAACGAATTTGCGGGTCTAATGAAATTAATAAATTGCTAAAACTAAATGTAAGTTAACATCGTTTTACTTTAACATGAAATACTCAGTCCTAGTTTACTAAAATCCCAAAAATGTATATTCATTAAAAAGAACATACCTAAAAAAATAAGACCAAAATGGTATTTTAGCAATTGTTGCATAAATCACATAACACCGACAAATTAAACATTGAGATTCAGTTTCAAATATAGAAATTTAAATATTATTGCGCTTGGCAATTTTCCAAATCAAACCCCGTCCCGCCCTACACTTTGATTTC
This sequence comes from Rhagoletis zephyria, assembly GCF_001687245.7. Classification (NCBI taxonomy): domain Eukaryota; kingdom Metazoa; phylum Arthropoda; class Insecta; order Diptera; family Tephritidae; genus Rhagoletis; species Rhagoletis zephyria. Next base: position 4,128 of record NW_016177110.1, on the reverse strand, counting down.
AATTTTATAGTTGTTATTGTTTCGTCTTTATAAGGCATTTCTAAACACATATTTGACGCTATTTTCAAATTTGGCGATGTCAAATTATTTAATTGATATTTTCTAGAATATGGGAATAATACACTGTGCGTCGCTTCCATCAAATACCACTAAAGGAATCCGATATTGAAAAGACCGCATTTTCCTTCAATAATGGTAAATATGAATTTACCAGACTCCCTTTCGGGCTAAAAAATGCACCATCCATCTTCCAACGCGCCCTTGGCAACATATTACGACAACAGATAGGAAAATTATGTTACGTCTATATAGACGATATCATAATTTTCAGCAAGACAGAAAAAGAGCATTCAAAAGACCTAGAAATAGTTTTCGACACACTAGAACAGGCCCATAGGAAGTTGAATTTTTAGGATTCATAGTGACTGCGAACGGAATAAAAGTAAACCCATCAAAGATAGAGGCAATAGAGAAAGGACACTCAAGGACCTTAGATCGTTCTTGGGGATGTCGGAATTTTGAAGACGGTTTATTAAAGACTACGCGAAGATAGCAAAACCTCTTACTCTTGTTTTGAGAGCAAACAACTATCGGCAAAAACAGCAATAACGCCGAACAGCGAAGCAATAGATGCTTTCAATAAAATTAAAAACACACTCACATCCAGCGAAGTGATGTTGCAATACCCCAACTTCAACAAAGAATTTCACTTGACCGCCGACGTCTCTAATTACGCTAAAGGAGCTGTACTGGAACAAGAAAATAAACTCATAATTTGTATATCAAGAACATTGTCGAAGGCTGAAGAAAATTACGCAACAAACGAAAAAGAAATGTTAGCGATAATCTAGGCCCTCAAAACATTAAGAAGTTACCTCTACGGCTCTGCCACAGTCAAAATTTTTACTGATCACCAACCCCTGATGTATGCCCTTAGCAATAAAAGCAACAATAGTAAACTAAAAAGGTGAAAAGCTATACTGGAGGAATATAACTATGAACTTAAATACAAGCCTGACAAGACCCATGTTGTGGCAGACGCGCTATCCCGGCCTCCACAAAATTTACAGATAAACTCTCTTACTGCAACTCAGCATAGTGATGAAAGTTCATCCCATAACCTAATTCCTCACACGGATGCCCGGTTAATGCATTCAAGAACCAGTTATTCTTCGGGACCGCAGACACTTCCTCATATCAATTTAAAATACCCTTCCCTACTTATCACAGGCATATTATTAAAGAAACCGAGTATACAGAAGAGATATTAATAAACCATCTCAAGCGCTATTTAAATCCTTCAGTTACCAATGCAATCTTTACAGAAGACTACATACTGGGTAAAACTCAAACTATATATCCAGTACATTTTAGCAGGTATAAGGTACGATACACACGGAAAATAGTAAAAGACCTGGTACAAGAATCCGAGATAATTAAAGAGCATAAAAGAGCGCACAGGAATTCAACCGAGAATAAAGCCCAAATACTAGAAAAATTTGACTTCCCTCGAATGAATCTAAAGATAAGAAAAAGCGTTAAACAATGCAAGATATGCCAAGAAAACAAATATGAAAGGCACCCCTCAAAACCAGTTTTAAAGGCAACCCCAGTTCCAAATTATCCTGGACAAACAGTTCACATCGACATTTACCACACTAATGACAAAGTAATCCTACCTGCCATAAACAAATTTTCAAAGTACGCGCAAGCGAAAATCATTAAATCAAGAGCAACGGAAGACATAGGAGTACCCTTATTTACAAGACCTACTTACATCCTTCGGAATACCAGAGAAAATCGTTATTGACAACGAAAAATCTTCAAACTCATCTTCCATAGTATTTATGTTAGAAACCCCGTATGGCATCGAAATTTTTAAAACCTCTCCTTACACCAGCTCAGTAAACGGTCAGGTAGAGCGTTTTCACTCAACTCTTACCGAGATAATGTGCTGTATAAGATCAGAAAATACCCACAACAGTTTTGAAGAATACGATGTAGATCCATATGCAAATATAACTACTCAATCCATTCGACTACCAAAAAGAAACCCATTGAAATATTTTTCGGCAGAGGCGTTTACAGCGACCCGACATTAATCGAAAGGGACAAACTCTACAATATCTGGAAAATAGTTGATAAACAAGAAAAGGACCTTACATTCCATAACAAAAAGAGGACACAGGTAAAAACATATTCAAGTAATTACATCATTTACGTTAAAATCAATAAGCGAATAAGCAATAAACTCACCCCCAGATACAAAAAGGAGGTAGTGCTCGAAGACAAAGGAAACGTAGTTACAACCAAATCCGGAAGGTCGGTGCACAAAAGCCATATCAAGGCTCAATAATAAAAAAAAATTAAATAATAATAATAATAATTTCTTCAAATTCTGTCTATAAAAACCTTGAATGAAATGCAAATAAAGTTAATTTAAGTAAAAATTAGACTTAACAAAACGTAAAGATTTAAATTTATTTCATCTAATTAAATTTTGTCTTTAAAAATTTAATCAAAACTGAATAAATTAAATCCAATGCATTCCATTCAAAGAATCACAGTAGATAAGAAAGAGTTAATAAATTAACATTAACTCTGAAAATCGGGTAACACGCCATAGGCGTACGATATAGAACATATTAAATTAGTTAGCTGAAAAATTATCTTCCTTTCCCATCTACAAAAGTAGCGTAACAGGCCATTAACCTCACACTAGCTTTTGCAGAATCCTGGTTGCCTTATGCAACGCAGAAATCCAAATAAATGACTATTCCTCATCCCATCTTATAACCATCGATAATTGTTACTCAAAATAATATGGAAAAACTATTGACAAATAATAATAAACAGATAATTATAAACAACGCTTTAAATCAACAAGTCAATAAGATCACTGAAATTACTAACAACTCACTGAACGCCATAAAAGAAGTTAATGTAATAGCTAATGAAATAGCAATAAGCCTTCGGAATAAGTAAAAATTAATCAANTTCAAAAACCTTGAATGAAATGCAAATAAAGTTAATTTAAGTAAAAATTAGACTTAACAAAACGTAAAGATTTAAATTTATTTCATCTAATTAAATTTTGTCTTTAAAAATTTAATCAAAACTGAATAAATTAAATCCAATGCATTCCATTCAAAGAATCACAGTAGATAAGAAAGAGTTAATAAATTAACATTAACTCTGAAAATCGGGTAACACGCCATAGGCGTACGATATAGAACATATTAAATTAGTTAGCTGTAAAATTATCTTCCTTTCCCATCTACAAAAGTAGCGTAACAGGCCATTAACCTTACACTTGCTTTTGCAGAATCCTGGCTGCCTTATGCAACGCATAAATCCAAATAAATGACTATTCCTCATCCCATCTTATAACCATCGATAATTGTTACTCAAAAATAAAGGACGGAACCCTAAATTTTATCCACATCATTAACACTCAAATATACAGAAACATCTTGGAAAAGATAACAGACACAATAGACAGGAACTTACCACCATCAAATCCTTTCTATCCTCCTCTACGAGACGAAGCCCAACAAGCTACTAAGATGTTGGGAATCGTCGAACCCATCCGAAATCTTAAAACCCGAAGATCCCTAGATTTCCTTGGCACCGCCTGGAAGTACATAGCGGGAAGTCCCGACCACAATGACCTTAATATGATAAACAATAATATGGAAAAACTATTGACAAATAATAATAAACAGATAATTATAAACAACGCTTTAAATCAACAAGTCAATAAGATCACTGAAATTACTAACAACTCACTGAACGCCATAAAAGAAGTTAATGTAATAGCTAATGAAATAGCAATAAGCCTTCGGAATAAGTTAAAATTAATCAAAGAGGAAATTATCAATATAAAATATGCCATACAATGCGCTAGAATAGGAATTGTAAATTCAATAATATTAAATAAAAAAGAAATTGATCTAGCCATAAAAGAAATGAATAGGAAAATATGCCTTTTGACACCGCCGAAGATGCATTAGAATTAGCAGAATTTAGCGTACTAAAAAATTATTCATCAATTTTATATGTTATCAAAATACCATTAACCTCAAAAGAAATTTATTAAAACTTAATACTAAAAGCTGTAATAAAAAA
>NW_016177106.1:0-8744 GCF_001687245.7 Rhagoletis zephyria | reverse complement strand
GTAAACTTGATAAACTGAAGCCAATGCAACTCTAGCTATGTTTTTTTGGGCAATAATCGGGATACGCATAAAAATTTTGCACGCAAATTCAACAACAACGATATGATCCTGATAGAGATCTGGTTTAATTATTAACCGTTCTGTTTGTTTTGTTTCACTAATAATTTGGCCGCACTGTTTGGTAGCAGTGACAAATGAATTCATACACAAACAGATATTCTGTCATTGTTTCTTTAAAATTGCTTCAAATAAATCGCCTTTTTAGGTTATATGTGCATTTATTTAAGTAGATATTATCTCGTAAATATAATTTTTCCCATTTAATGAGTTAGTTTCTATAATTTCTTCATCCTCGTGCCAGTAATATAAAGTTAGTCATACTGAGCTCGATAACCAAAGAAAACACGACTATTGTCGCAAGTGTAAACGAAAAGAGAGTGTGGGTCGTTCATGTAACAGAGTGCGTAAACTTATGTATAAGATTATCTGCTTGATAAAGTTATCGGTTTAGATGAATACCACTACTAAGTAAATAAAAAAAAAAGATGACTTCTACAATGAGCATAAAAGCCCATTCAGTCCGTTTGCTATTTTTAATTTTTAGTACTTATTGACAAACGCCTAATTCGTCAAGGTCATAAATTGTGTCACTTCCCAACCACTGTGCAACTAAAAACCTTGCTTATCTTCATGCGAACAACTGAGATGGCTAGTGGCACGCGTGACACACCTCATAATTTCTGTGCCCCTGTTGCTGAGACAGTGTTTGAAAGAAACAGGTTGATTTTGCCTTTGAGTACACACGAACGGCACGATGACACTGACGTACGCGTACGTACCCAACAAACGTGGCCGCACTGGCATGTGCGCTGATGTGCTGATGCCGTGCCGCTGGCGTGTATGCGACGGCAACAATCAGCGCATGGCAGCTGGCATTGCCAACGCGATGTTTGTTGTTTCACGTTTCGAATTGCATGCGGTGTGGCTGCGCGCGGAAGTCAACGGACGACACGCGGACAAAACAAGTCCGCAACCGCTGAACAAATTGCAAGGGTAACATAAATGTTAAGAAAGCAGCTTGCCGACGTTTTGGTGCGGTTGCGTTCGAAGCGAACAAAGTGCGCTGCAGTTGATTTAGCGTTAAAGGCAGAAAGAGACTACTATATAGTGCGAGCGAACGAACACGTCAATTCCGCGCGACAGTTTGTTGAGCAACGCCCACTTGCTATTGTTGTTTACAAGCACATGTCGTCGATGCCTCTAGTAAAACCGGTTTCGGCTCTGCTTGCTAGACGCTTTTGTGCGCCTGGTGCACAGTGTCATATTTCGCACAGAATTCGGACTTTTTGGTTGCGCCGGCGGTCCGCCGTGTTGCGCGTTGGGTGCGCCGCTCTTCACAAAGACAAGATGCGATGCGATGCCGATGCATTCATTCCGGCGTTTACATTGACGCTACCACCGGCGTCATTTGCCATAGGCGGTGGACGGCAACTTCAAGTCTACACCGATTTTTAAACTTATTAGTTTTTTTTTTCAAATAGTATTTAAAAAATTATGGACAAAATAAAAAGATAAATCTTTCACAAAATTGGGGACTCGATCCCTGGGATTTGCGAAGGCGGACATATTCATAACTCCATCGTGCATACCCACCGCGCCACAACATACGATGAGGTTCCCTCATCCGAATAGCTACTTGCCCACTTTTCCTAGAAAATATATACATATTTACGCTTTTATATATATCTATCGTTGCTTAATATAGAAAGGCCCTATCTCATATTTTCGCTGATATACAAAAGGCCGTAACTAAAAATCTAAAACTATGTTCACATTACAACATAAATTACTTTGTTTGGATCACATTTTCTTTGATAATTTCTATAGATATGTGATGGAACGAGTGTGTGGTTTGTACCATGATAAAAACATANGGTAAGACAGATCGTGTCAGCTGACTCGGGTTTACGTACCGGTAGGTTTACGTTCTTGACTAATTTCAGCTTAAAACTACGTTCACATTACATCATAAATTACTTTGTTTCGATCAAATTACTTCACATAAATCAAGTATGTACGTTCACATTTTCTTTCATAATTTCTATAGATATGTGATGGTACGAGTGTGTGGTTTGTACCATGATAAAAACATAGTAAGGTAAAACCGTTCTCTCAACTCGTCGGCCATGATTTTTGAAGTTTGCCAATCATAGTTGCCAACTTCGTGCTTTAAGCACTAGATTTAGTGCTTTTTGAAAATTGAAACGTCNCAGCACTGAATTTACAAGAATCTACAAATTTAAATGGACTAAAATACAACCATGATTGATAAAAAGCTGAAGTTGCAAACCCGCCTTGTTAAATTCTATTCGCGTTGAAAATGCTAGTATGCAAGTAAATTAAGTATTTCTTTTTTCCGTTTCTAATTATTTGTAAAAATTTTATTTTTTTTACCACCTGATTAAAACACATCGTTTCTTGGTGCTGAATCCAAATCTGGCCTCACAATTGCTCTAGCACTAGAATTTTAAGATATCCTAACCTCAAAGTGCCAAAAACACGGTTTTTAGCGATATTTGAGGTTATATAATGAAAACATCGAATTATTTGCTCATTTCTAATTAGAGCATCATTTTCGTTTGATACGATTCGATTTTTCTTTCTCGAGATATACCAGTTTTAATGCGCAGTACTTCGGTATTATGTTATGAAAAAGGCATCCCTTGATTAAAAAAAAAAATTGAGTGCTTTTAGTGTGGTAAAACACCNTTGTTTCTTTTCATCAGAAATTGCGCTCAAATTAAATGCAAATACAGAAAACGTGCCCAATAAACAAAAAAAAAATGCGAAAAATTATTTAGTGCCTAGCGCCTAGTGCTTTTTTTCTGAACTAAAATTACTTCGAGATAGTTAAAACCTGAAATAATTTGAAATATTTTAGGCTGTGACAGCACTGAATTTACAAGAATGTACAAATTTAAATGGACTAAAATACAACCATGATTGATAAAAAGCTGAAGTTGCAAACCCGCCTTGTTAAATTCTATTCGCGTTGAAAATGCTAGTACGTAAGTAAGTTAAGTATCTCTTTTTTTCTTTTCTAATTATTTGTACAAAATTTAGTTTTTTTTTTANTGATTTTTGAAGTTTGCCAATCATAGTTGCCAACTTCGTGCTTTAAGCACTAGATTTAGTGCTTTTTGAAAATTGAAACGTCAAAAAAAAATTATTTAGTGCCTAGCGCCTAGTGCTTTTTTTCTGAACTAAAATTACTTCGAGATAGTTAAAACCTGAAATAATTTGAAATATTTTAGGCTGTGACAGCACTGAATTTACAAGAATGTACAAATTTAAATGGACTAAAATACAACCATGATTGATAAAAAGCTGAAGTTGCAAACCCGCCTTGTTAAATTCTATTCGCGTTGAAAATGCTAGTACGCAAGTAAGTTAAGTATTTCTTTTTTTCTTTTCTAATTATTTGTACAAATTTTGTTTTTTACCACCTGAGTAAAACACATCCTTTCTTGGTGCTGAATCCAAATCTGGCCTCACAATTGCTCTAGCACTAGAATTTTAAGATATCCTAACCTCAAAGTGCCAAAAACACGGTTTTTAGCGATATTTGAGGTTATATAATGAAAACATCGAATTATTTGCTCATTTCTAATTAGAGCATCATTTTCGTTTGATACGATTCGATTTTTCTTTCTCGAGATATACCAGTTTTAATGCGCAGTACTTCGGTATTATGTTATGAAAAAGGCATCCCTTGATTAAAAAAAAAATTTAGTGCTTTTAGTGTGGTAAAACACCTTTTTCCAAGTTTTTGGTGCTTTTTGAAAATCAAAAGATGGCAACACTGTTGCCAACATTTTAAAATCATATAAAATTGAGTGAAAAAAAGGAATTGTTCAAAGTTGTTGTTGTTTGAGATTGAAAATGAGAATGTGTGTGTGAGTTTGTTTGTAAAATTTTAAAATTAATTTGCTTGCAAACGTCAAGAATTTGAAAAATTTCTCTCAGCGGTTCTACCAAGGCGAATTTATATAAGGTGGTGTTACTAGATCAGCTGATTTTGTGTATGTGTTTCGCCGCACGGTTTCTGATTAGGAATGTTCGATATTTAAGAAAGTATCGATATCATGAATCGATTTAATTCATTGCATGTAAAATCGATATGTCGGGCTGAACAATACCGATATCGGAAAAATCGATGTTGAATATCCTACTCCCAATTGAATGGAATATTAGACCTGCTGCTTATCAACTCAACTAATTGTGTTATTACCATCTTGTATATTTACTGAGGATTAAAACGACATGCCGGTCGACTCAAGAGGTTTATCAAACTTAAGAGCTAAATAAATCACACAAGCTGTTCATTAAACCTACTTTAGTATTTTTCCCATATATGTAATACTCCTATATTGGCAGTAAGAGCTAGTACCGTCCGAAAACACTACAGTACAGATATATCAATAAACACGTACGAAAGAAAAGGAACACATACGTTTATAAATAAACATGTACACAACACATATACAAAAACGGCACTCAAGTACACAATACATTGACAAAAACGGTACTAGACTGTCTCGCTTTGATTTCGGAATGCTTACACATTGAAAAGTTAGCTTACTGCCAATATAGAAGTATTACATATATGATTTTTCCATACACTACTTTGTAGATGAAAAATAAGTTTCAACTTAAATATCGATATTGCGGGTAAAGTATCGATCTCGATCTTCGATATATCGACCTTGGAATATCGATTCCAAAAATCTTTGCTTTCACCACACATTTTTGGTGAACTTTTTACCTTCCTTTTATTAGCTCGGGATGTAACCATGGTTGCCACAATTGATAACTTTTTACCAAAATTGGTAACTTTTAAACGGTTTGGTAACTTGGTAACTTTTGTTTCATTTTGGTAACTTATTCAACTAAATATCTTTTTGCATTACTAGAAAGAAATGAATTATATTTGGCATGTGCGTAATTATAAAAACCCTTCGAGCTTCAATGGCAGCACTACTAACACTTCGATACAATTAAAGTCATCTCATATTCGAATACTGGAAATATTTTAATTACAGTGGCAGCACCAAGGGCTGCACTTCTAAAAGGACTTTCGAAGTTTTGCGATACATTTTGAATTCTACCATCTCACATTTTTTGAAATCCTTTTAATTGTTCCGGCACAAAAAAAAAATGTCGCGTGCTTTTTACTACACCCACATACCGAAATGTATTTCGACCCACTGAATCCGAATCTGAGGTCCGTTTGGCACGTGCACTAAATCATGAAAAACCGAAAAAGTAGCAAAAAAATTGCAATTTTCGCAATTTACTCGAAATTTTGTACGAGTCAAATGGATTGTTAAAAGCACCAGCAACTTTTTTTTGTATACCGGTGCCATTATTCCGTGAGTCGCAGGTCCAAATAACGGCAATTTCTGAACGAAAAATTACTCTGAAAATGGCACAACGCCGAAACCGGTTTGTCTCCAAACCAAATTTGACAAGGAATGATAGAAAATCGTTCCACATTACCTACCCTGTCGGAAACACCAACAACGAAAATGAGAATAACGGCACATGCAGTAATTAATTAGTTGCGTTCCAGATACTTCACGATTTGCAGGTTTTTACAGGAAGTCGTTCCAGGTGACCACCTCCCATAAGGTTTATTAATGGGGAAAACAGCTGTTCCTGCAAATCGTGAATTTCGTGAATATCGTGAAGCATCTGGAACGCAACTATTGATAGCAAAATATTTTCTAATAAAAAGAATTATTATAATTGTCAATGGCATTTTCAATCTTGATAACTAGAACTGTGAGTTCTTGATAAATTATCAAAAATTGACAAATTATAGAAATATTGAATTTATTAAATCACAGAAACTGGCTGAAAGTATACACACATTTGTTAAGAAATATAGCAGTTTTATTCAGTATATTTTTTTTCTCAGTGAAGAAGTGAAGATATTTGTAGTGAAGATTTGGTAACTTTTGATAACTTTTCTTATGAGATTTTGGTAGAAAAAAATGTTGGCGAGTGGCAACCATGGATGTAACTATGTAATATTGAGGCGCCTAAAAGATGCAGCGAGATCTATTCTCAAGTTACATACCTGATGACAGTACGAACAGCAATTATAATAGGGAGGTTTCAGTTTTTTAAACTATAATTTTATTGTGACACTCTCCTTCTGAATACCCAAATCGTCTCAAGTCACAAAAATAGTCACTAATTGCTAATCTCAAATCTGAATTACTGAATCCCAGGGTTATGGTCTGATTATGCATACTTCGCATAACTTCGCACAACTTCGCATAAACTTTAAACTGTAATTTCGTATTTACTTTGTATCTAATTTGTATGTATTCCATTACTCAGAAATTAGCAGAACTTTTAAAAACTTAGCGATCCGTTCAGTTTAGATTTTGCTTCACATTTTCTTAAGTTACATTTTTATTGCACTGGTACAAATGGTTGTGCGAAGTTATGCGAAGTATACATAATCAGACCCTTAGTCTGTTTACGCGAACACTAGCTGTGTTTTCTAGGGTCACAGTGGCCACAAAGAACGTAAATCTATTTACCTTCTTTGTCACGGGTTAACTGGCAACTTTAAAGTGCACTAAAGCGAGGAATACTGTAGTGAATAGCTCCCAAACCGTTTCCGGTAGTGATGCATTTTGGTTCCAACCCGATTAGGATGACAGCAAAATGGAAAAATTTAAAACAAATTGAGAGAAATGTCAAAGCAAATAAACAGAGCAGAAAAAAGCATTTCGTGCACTCGCAATTGCATATTTAGTAAAAATCGTGTAAACTTGTTTTAAGTAGGAATTTTCGAAAATTTTCACCTTTTATTTCAATAAAAAGGCAGTGTGATTGCTAATAGACGTGCAGCCAATACCTTTTTAAAATGTCCACACCAAGCGATGAGCTAGTGGAACGCGTGATTGAAGTAACGGGTGCCAGTTCGGACGAGGCTAAACATTTGCTGGGTGCCTGCAACAATGACGTAGAATCAGCAGTTGCGTTATATTTTGAGCAAGGCAGCGGAGTTGCTGATATAGTTCCCACTAGCGATGGCGCCGCCGTACCAGATGCCTTCGATGATGAGGATAATGTGCGAGCGCCCATTGCTCCAAGACGTGAACAATTAATTGGACCTGAGGATGATAATTTTCTTGCAGCGCCGTCATTATCTGCTACGGGACGCATGCAACGCATGAATCAACGTGTAAAAATATGCCCCTTTCGAGATTTTGCACGCGAAGGGGAACTAATGGAGGAGCAACTGCAAGCAGATGTATCTGGACTAGCGTCAACATCAAATGGTATTAACGGTAGACGTTGGGCTAGTACACGCGCTGCTTCAATGGTGACAACAGCTGCTACAGCACAGTCGACTGATTCGAAACCTTCAACTTCTTCTCGTTTGGGTGATCTTTTCCGTCCGCCAACCGATATTGCATTCGCTGGCACCTTTCAAGCAGGCCGCGCACGTGCAACAGCACTGAGCCGTTGGCTTTTGGTGAATGTTCAAGATGACAATTTCAATTCACAGGTACTCAATCGTGATGTGTGGGCGAACAAGGATGTGCGTCAAGTTATTAAAAGACGTTTTTTGTTGTGGCAAGTAAGTATATTTCTTCAATTTTTTTTACTGTAAGCGTTTACATGAAAAGTAAAAAATATAATATATTTATTTACTGCAGATCGATGCTGATACCTCTGAAGGTCGCAGATTTGTAACATTTTATCACTGTGCGAATTTGCCATATGTGTGTGTGGTTGATCCACGTACTGGCGAAGAGATGTGGAAGTGCAATGATCCCAAAGAGTCAAATGTGCTTTCCGGTTTGCGAGAATATATAAGTGAGCACAAGGAATTCTCAGATGATGCAACCGACGATAGTCCATCTACTTCCAAACGTACTATAACGTTGTCAGATGATGAGCAAGAAGCCGAGAATAGCGCTGAAAAAAAGAAGCGCCTTAAATTACTTGATCTTACCGAAGAAGAGCAAATTAATTTAGCCATACGAAATTCTATGCGCGAAAGTAGTAGTACAAATGGTAAAAGTAAAACCAAAAATACTGGTAACAATGAAGATGGCGGCGCCGATGATAGTAGTGAATTTGAGTCAGCGGAAGAATTTGGCGATGAGGATAGCAAGAGCGCTTATAATCAAACGATTATTTCCTATGAAAAACAACTTGGTCAAGCCACTAATGAACTGACTGCGATCAGATTGCGTTTACTTAATGCCGAAGGCAATGATGAAGTGGTACAACTACGTTGGCCATCAGATACGCTCTTGAAAGTGCTGAGGCTATATATAGGCGAAAAACACTCGCATGTTGTCAAGAATGGCGGTACATATAAATTGATTTGTGCGTTCCCGAGAAAAATGCTTGAGGCGGAACATGATAGTTCTACTATAAAGGAATTGGGCTTGCATCCTTCGGCAAATTTGCATATAACATTGGATGAGTGATTATGATATTTACCAAGGAAGCATTATCATTACTATTTAATTAAATGTAATTCAAAAATATATGATTAAGATTACACCAGCAAAAGTACTTTTAGAGAAGTGTTTGGTTTCTTAGAGAGGAGCAGTTATTACATATTGCATATAGGCCCTTATTATGAGCTGCATTCGATTTTCGATCTTCGCTGGCTATCGAAGATCGAAGATCGAAAGTGAAATTCG
>NW_016177105.1:0-8744 GCF_001687245.7 Rhagoletis zephyria | reverse complement strand
TAAAATCAATATTTTTCGATCGGAAACTCTGTTCTCTTTCAATTTTTTTACCATATATAGGTTCTATAAAATCCCTATAAAGTGCAATGGAGAAGCCATAAAAAAATCAATAATATTAAAAATGTTAAAAACAAACGATTGGGTAGCGTTGCTGAAGGTCTCCTGAAGAGAAACAAGCTTTTCCGCTTGAAAAATATTGAGTGCCAAGAATTCTATACCATTTCTACGAAAAAGTGTTTTTTACACCATATATGTAAGTAAAATACATCGGCTTTGAGGCAGTGCTAAATATACATATGTATATATATATTTTTTTTACAAAAAAATCCGGTTATTCTCTTATCTATTTTGAAAGATCCTTGGAGTTAGAGCTTAAAATTTTAAACTTTTGTTTTGGACCTCCCTAATGTACATACATACATACTAAGAAATACGTGCATGCATATGACGCATGAGCCCCACAATGATGACGGTCCCCATTTTCTGTGGCTTACCTACTGGCAGTTCGCATTTGAATGAATGTTTTGATTAGCAAACGGGTTGTAAAAGTTCGAAAAGTATTTTGTTACTTTTGATAATTTCTATTGTATCGTTTGTGCTACAAATATACGCAAATGCATATGCGAGCTCATTTGCAATATATTTATGTAAATGTGTATGTATGTACATATGTATACTTGAATGTGATATGGTTGGCGAAAAGTAAAAATGTCACTAACCGCCCGATTGGCCGGTCGATCGAGCGTACAAATGTCAGCTGCTTCAACTTCAGCTGCTGCCACAATTATTCAATATCTGCATACAGCTTCGATACCGCAGTCCATTGGCGAATTGGCTAGATTTGTTGCTTACTTTGATATATTTTAAGTGCCGCAAAGCCCTGAATAAACGCACAGTGGCTTCGTTTGGATACTTTAAATAGAAAATTACTTATTTATTTGTAGGTGGAAAAGTAATTTGAGCAAGAAAAACTGAGAAAGCTAAGCTTTGTAAGTACGAATACATACTCAAGCGTAATGCACTTAGCTGGTAGCAGCGTTACCTGAGCATTAAGACCAGTGTTGCCATTTTACCCGTTTTACGGCTAGATTAGATTTTTAATCTGTTAGAAATGGCTAGTAGCGTTATCGCGGAGGCAGGGTTATATAAAATTGGGCCGATTTCGATTATTTTTATTTTAAACAAATTTTTTTTTTCTAAAGAAGGCCGTAACGGGGACTTTCTTCATAAAATGTTTGTTATCAATGACTTAAATTTTAGTGTGAAGTTTTATTCGCAAACTTAGAAAATAACAAATTGTTTCACTGTTTGCTTAACAGGCGTTTGTGTTTGGATATACTGCCAAGAATAAATGTTATAGGTATTGTCTTCCTAGATAGCGTCTATTCAATTCTGCCTTAATTACAAAACATCATTGTTGCCCACGCTTAAAGTTTTAAGGCAAGGGAAAAATGGATATTTTCAAGCACTATGTACACATATGGGCTTACTTAATCTAACTTTTTTTTCCTAAGAACTTATTTAAATTCCAAAAACCGAAGGCCAACTTGAATTAAAAGAACCAGCACAAATTTCTATGTAAAGCAAAACTCTCTAGGAAGACAATAGGTTTGTTCGTCGAAAATCCAGCGAAAATTATCACTCAAAATATCAATTAATAAGAAAAAATGCTCCCAAATTCTCTCTCAAGTAGAGAAACTTGCAAATTTCTGCACGAACGCATAACCGTTGAGTTTTTGGAGGGAATAATCCACACCTTCCACAAAAAAAATTTCCAAAAATCAAGGATAAGTCCTACCTCCATAAAACTCACTAGGAAACTTTCTAGGAAATCTAATTAAAAAGTTCAAAAATTTATATAATGAGATAAACTATCATAAAAAAATAATAAGTATTAAAAAAGGCGAAAGGGAAATAGCAAAAAATGCTAAATGTCTCTTCGCTATTCATATTTTTGCCACTGTACATATGTGCATTAGGGTTATGATTTTTTTACACTTTTATTTAAATTTTGATTTGCTTGTGCTTGCATTTAATGAACTTTTGTCCATATATTACTTTTTTGACGATATTTTTGTTGGTTCGTGAAAATACCTCCCGCGCACACTATCATTTCATTTACAAGGCTGTTGCATGGCAAAGCCCCATACCTAGTATAAAAATTCGCCCGAAATTCCTTTTTGCCTACCAAGTTTTGATTTAAAAACGATGTGTATCAGCACTAAATCCACGAATCTATTTTACTTTAATAAAACCATAAAACATTTGAGAAGAAAAACATGTTAAAATAATAATTTTATCTACTTAGAAACTGATAATAAATTCCGCTATGCGCGGGAGTTTTTTTTTTTATAATTTATCAAAATTGTTGTTATTTTTTGGAAATTTATACAAAAATTCATCGCTTGCCACCACATGCATTTAAATCTAAAAAAAAAAAACATAACCCTAATGTACATACTTACATACATGTGCATTCACATACATAGTCGCACAATATGCAGTTGTTTCTGGTGTGAAATGCAATTTCTTCCCATACAAATTATGATTGAACGCCCCACGCACAATGCTTTCAATGCAGCGTTAAATGGCAGCAAGCAAATGCAAGAGATGCATGCATTTGTGGCACTGATTTCACTATCACAAATTCACAACAGAAATGAAATGAACTGCTTGGGCCGCTCCCTTGCGCTCTATTGCAATATTTGTACATACATATGCATGTATGTATGTACTCGTATGTGCACACATAACTAAATGCGGATATTAAAATTGCAAATGTACGCTTGTGCAACTTTTACGCGTGGCAACAAAATTCCTCAACTGATTGTCAATGACACTTAAACTCGCTCGCTCATAAATCGTTACAAACCGAAGCAGCTAGTAATTGAAAGTTGCAAGGATTTATGCGCGGCTAGCTTTCAGAACATTATTTNTGTGCGGCGTTGGCACGCAGAGAAAGTATTCGCCTAACAAAACTGAGCACCCCGGTTCGAATCTCGGCTGGCGCAAATTTTTATTTTTTAAACGTGACTAGTCGCTTTTTATACCCGTTCGGGTATAAAGGTGAACAATTAGTCTCTTCATAGGACATGCTCGAACAAACGCGTTCAGTTCATTCCATATAAAGAGATCAAAAGTGGTATTAGTAGCATGCTCCTTTGCGATTGCTCCCGGAGTCATCCCGGACTAGTCCCATTTTTTGCAGGGTACATATATTGCCAAATATACCCCACAGGAAAAAAGTTGAACGAGTAAAGGAAATTTTTGGACCAGAACGATGCAAGATTTCTATCTTTTTGCATCACTGCCCTTACGATTGGCAGCATCTGCCCGTTTGCGGTGAACAGCGGCAGATGGCAAAGGCAAACAACTATTTTTCCTCTATCGTTAGCACCCTTTACGGTCGACCGAATGTTGTTATCTAAGCCTGGCGACTAAAAGGACTAAGTCGCGACTAACAGCCACTCGCTGTCACTGCTTTCAAGATCTCATATAGGATGCCGACGTGGAAGCCTTACATTGACTAAAGACCAAATAAAACATGATCAGTAGCGGTTTACTTCTGCAAGGGAGCATTGGTAAGAGATTACCCCATCTCAGCCAAAGTAATTTGCTATATTTTTGACATATTGGTACAGTTTATATTGTTATATGTAGTTCTCATCTGGTGCTATTCGCTAGAGATAGCTTCACCAGTAAGACAGTTAGATAGCGTCCAACGAATTGCTTTCATTGGTATTAGTAGTGTATTGCTGACCAATCTCACTTTGAAACTTAAAACCATTCGAAATTAACGGCTTTTTGAAAAGCTTCAATTACTAAGACACTAATGACAAACATTTGGATGTTTAATTTAGATGAGGTATTGCGGATATCGAGAGTTGCCTTAACCGAAGGCACACTGTAAGTAGCAACCAATTTTATGCTTCCTTAGAGTACATACCGTAAATGAATATATTTTTTCTGAGGGTTATACCTGAAGAGTTTATTGAATCGAAAGCTGTCTTACATAATTGAGCTTTATGCACTCCACACCTCTCTTTAACTCTCTCCAAAGTCCTTGTCGCTTTACATCTACGCCTTCTTCAATGACGATTCATCCCAGTTTGGTTTGTCGGCTTTGGGCAATCGCAATCTCTAAAGATTTGTTGTTTATGAACTGCTATTTAGTCTTTGCCGCTAATTTATTTTTTATTAACTGCAACTTACCGGATCTTTTAACATGCTTCTAAAATTAGAGGTCATGAAAAATTAAGTTTAACAAACGCTTCCAAGGTAATATTGATTGAGATTGATATCTTTTTATTTTAATTAAGTTGTTTTGCACTTTTTCAAAGCATTTATTTCATTTAGTTTGGCATTTTAGACAAGAACTAAAAAAATTAATAACCATTTATATCCAATGATTTCATAGCCTTCAAATAAATTCTTTGTGCATGCGCAAATAATTTTAAAATAAAAGAAAATAAAGCAAGTACAGATATACATACATAAATGAAAAAAATTCTGAAGCAAATCTAATTGTTAGTCTAAGAAATCGAGCAATCGCAAAAGTAGGTGTGCCAGCGTACTAAATCTTATTATTATGAGTACTATTGTACTTTCCTATACAGCATAGGTGTGTCCTTATGTATGTATATTTATGTATGCGCATATGTACACCTATGTACATATGTACGTAAATACAATTTTACCCACCCAATAAACATTTTTTATTTAATCTGAATTTAAGGTGCATTTGAGTATCAGTCCTTTTCTCAATTCTTAAACATTAGCTCTCAGATGCATCTCAAACAACCGTTTATGGCGTTCTCATTCTAAGATCCGCTTTTACAGTGATGAGTTAATGAGTCATTCGGCAGTTACCTAAGGGTTTCAGTACAAAAATTTAAAGTGAACTGCCGGATGTGAGTTAACTCACCACTGTGAAAATGGCACTAAATGGTACATTTCATATGTCGAAGTCTATCTGTGCCATGTTAACACAGAAGGAACGGAACGAAATGCTAACTAAAACTATGTTTGCGGAAGCTTTGAGAAAATTTTTAGTTTCAAGTGATAAACAATACTGAAAATCAAACTGAGAAATAAGATTTTCTCAAACGTTTGAAGCTTTATTTTCCATTGTTCGATGGGTAAATAAATTCATACCGTCTAACAAAAGTATTGCCATTGCCGCAATTAGTCCAGCAACCAAGTAAATGCTTTAAAACACCACGAACACGCCAAGTAAGTAATTCGTAATTATAAGTGCCACACAACAAAAAAAAAATAAATAAAAACAAAACAAACGTCTTTAAAATCAAAAGTTCACGACAACAGACAACAGAGGAGGTGGAAGAGTGCGAATTGGAACATTGGAATTGGCCTCGACCCAAACGTAATCGGTCGCACTGCCTGCAACGTGGTGGCATGCAACATAAAAAACATAAGCAATTGGCAATACACAATACAACAAAAACTAGAATCAGCAGAGAATTGGTGGAATTGGTGTTGGTGAACGAGTTACATAATCCATTGGCATGTTGCCGAGCGGCATATTTGAGAGGCAGTCGGATTTACTGGGTGACAAGATAAACGCAAAAACCAACGTCTAGGTATACAAAACCTTAATACGAGTACAGCGAATGCGAGAGAGCTTTTTGGATTACGGCAATGTGGTTTAAGTGCCACCAGCTGACCTGACCTGCATTCGACGCTTAATCTAAATACACTTCACGTACATAGTATCGAGTTTAGGTCAGGCGGTGCCGTTTCCTGCAAATATTTGTGTCTGACTTGGTAGTAAGAGACACAAAACAAAAATACAGCACAACAATAATTTTGTGAATAAAATAAAAAAACCTAATCGTTTACTATATTGGCAGAATGCATTTTACAGTTGTAGAAAATTCAATTTTTGTTGCTCAAGCATTGGCTCCCAGCAATTAGCTTGTTGGCCTGTAATTAAACAGTAAAGCAATTTTTTTTTCGCTTTTAAACTGCACAAGAGTTTACTTCAAGTGGCAGCCATTACAGAAGTATTACTGCATACCTAGGTATATATTCAAGCAAGCATATATAATTTCATATACATATACACCGATTCAAATTTTCTATTGCATTATTCTCTTACTTCTGTATACAAATATGCGCATAGTTATAGCAATTTTTGCATTATTGAAATTAGTTGCACTACTTTCGTGGTTTGTTGTTGTGGAATTTTTAAGCCTTCGACGGCTAGTTTACGTAAATATTTTAAATAGTCACGAAATGTTATTGGCGAAGGGAATAAACGAGACGTGGAAAAATGCAGCCGAAAAAAATAAATATGTTTTGTATTTCTGTTCAATTTTCCGCACAAGCGGCTGAGCAAAAAGCAATAGACATGAATAATCTACTTATTGCTAATAATGCATTTTGAAAACATAGTTAGGTTGACTTTAAAAGAAGGAGGTTTATTAATTATACTTGAAATTTATTATTGTTATTCGCACAATGAATCTAAAGTCAAGAAAAATGCATTTGTAGTTGGCAGTTTAGATCTAAATTGAAATTATTTTTAAGTCCACTTTCTAGGAGAACCTTTGTTAAATTAAGTTTAAAACTTTATAAAAATTGTCATTCAAATTTAAAAATGTTTTCTCAGAATTAACTTGAAAACCCCTTTACTGTATTTAGAAATACTAATTAAAAGATCTGCTAGTGAGGAAATCTTATCGTTTTTCTGTTTGTTTTCTAGCAATAAGTTTTCGCTAAAATCAAAGCGATTGCTAGAAGGCGAACCAGAGAGCGCGCAGACGTAGTGGATGCCCTACATACATACGTTCCGCTTGGGATTAAAGGACAAAGAAGATCACTGTAGCCTATTGGAAAGGAGATCGAGCAAAATGCAGTGGTTGCGGCTTGGTTTAATGGTTACTTTTGCATAAAACATGCTACAAGTTTCTGGAAGCCTAAATTTCGTAGACTTTATGTTTATGGAAAACTCGTGGCAGTGATCCTTACTGACATTTTTGAATTAGTAGCCTTATTACATGCATAATAGGGATAGGTACTTACTAAAATTAAAGATTTTTTTTTTATAAAATAGAAGAATATCAGCCAAACATCTGAATTCTTTGTACACATGCAAATTGTTTAAGTTGTGTATTATGGAACATATTTCCGTGAAAAACAGCATTTTAAGATCGATGTCAACTTGTTTAATAAAGCTAAATCAATCTGCTAGTATATTCTACATATTGTAAGGGTACGTTTTGCCAAATATTCAAATTCAGTTATCGGTACAAAACAAATTTTTAGCTAGCCATAAAAAGGCCTTTTGAAATGTTTATAATATTTTTCAATAAGGGTTTTACTTATATTATGTCATAATTTGTCTCAACATTATTTGCCAATTGTTGCAAGGCCTTTACCAATTGCGGCAGGTGTATATGGTTTGTGGCAAAAATCTTTTTCTGAGACTTGCGGAAGAAGCGAACTGCTTTTATGGCTTCACATATGAAAGTGTAAGTGAAAAATGTTTTCCCGTGGCGCCAACACAATTTTGCTTTAAATATTTAAAAATATATATGCACATAGTCAGTTGCGGGGGAATATTACACCGTACGAGAAAAACCAACAAATTCCCAAACAAGCGAAATATAATCAATAATTTTAAATTACCAATTATTAAGCGGTAGTTTTGACTAATTACCTCGCTTATTTACCTGAGACTGCCAACAGCAAACTTGAATGGTGCAACAAATGCAAAATGTTGTCACACCTGGCGTATACTTAACATTAAACTAATCGAATTGCATAATAGCTGGATAATAACTGGGAACAATGGTGGAGCCAGAACGGGAGATTAGGGGGTGACCGGCTATTTTTAATTTTTATTTTTTTAGATTAATCATAATAGCTAGGTAGAGTTAGCAGCCTTGCTCGCAGCTTTATTTTTTGTAATAGTATATATTCAAGCAAGCATATATAATTTCATATACATATACACCGATTCAAATTTTCTATTGCATTATTCTCTTACTTCTATATACAAATATGCGCATGGTTATAGCAATTTTTGCATTATTGAAATTAGTTGCACTACTTTCGTGGTTTGTTGTTGTGGAATTTTTAAGCCTTCGCCGACTAGTTTACGTAAATATTTTAAATAGTCACGAAATGTTATTGGCGAAAGGAAAAAACGAGACGTGGAAAAATGCAGCCGAAAAAAATACATGTTTTGTATTTCTGTTCAATTTTCCGCACAAGCGGCTGAGCAAAAAGCAATAGACATGAATAATCGACTTATTGCTAATAATGCATTTTGAAAACATAGTTAGGTTGACTTTAAAAGAAGGAGGTTTATTAATTATACTTGAAATTTATTATTGTTATTCGCACAATGAATTTACAGTCAACTAAAATGCATTTGTAGTTGGCAGTTTAGATCTGAATTGAAATTATTTTTAAGTCCACTTTCTAGGAGAACCTTTGTTAAATTAAGTTTAAAACTTTATAAAAACTATCATTCAAATTCAAAAAATTTTTCTCAGAATTAACTTGAAAACCCTTTACTGTATTTAGAAATACTAATTAAAAGATCTGCTTGTGAGGAAGTCTTAGCGTTTTTCTGTTTGTTTTCTAGCAATAAGTTTTCGCTGAAATCAAAGCGATTGCTAGGAGGCGAACCAGATAGTGCGCAGACGTAGTGGATGTCCTACATATGTACATACGTTCCGCTTGGGATTAAAGGACAAAGAAGATCACTGTAGCCT
>NW_016177104.1:0-8744 GCF_001687245.7 Rhagoletis zephyria | reverse complement strand
CATAGAGAATTTTCCACAATATATAAAACAGTTTTTATTCAAATTTTTTTCGCAATTTTTTTTTTATAAAAATATATAATACATAAAACATATAATTTCTAAACTTTCAGCAAAATTCGCGAAAATTCAATAAATTCAATGAATTACCACATTTTCAAATTTTTAATCAGATTTTTTGGAATTTTTCTAAGTATGCAGTTTTGTAGCTCATTTAATTCTAGTAAAAAATGCTTTAAAGTTAGTCAAAAATCGAGTTGATTTTTGAGATTTTTTGTTGAAGATGTTTCGCACTTTTCCATACAACGTATTATAAATTTTTTTTTTTTAATGGAAGAAACTCCATTCCACAAATTAATAGTGAATCCTAGCAACCTCACACTTGCACTTCATTATAATAAAATTTATTGGGCTACAAAACTACATACTCAAAAAAATCTAAAAAATCTAATATTAAAAAGTTGAAAATTTGCATGAAAATTTATTGAATTTTCGCTAGTTTTGCACAAAGTTTAGAAATTATATTTTTATGATTTTTGTTGTAACTTATAAAAAAAAACTTACCGTAATATAATTATAAAATTGTTGCTTATATTGTAAAAAATTCTCTGTGCCAATAGTTTTCTCCGGCAGTGTAGTTCAATAGAAAGAGAGTGCGTCAAGGCAACAAGCGGCAAGCAGCACGTGTGAAAGGAGCCTTCGGCATTCACTTATCACAGGGCCATTGTCTTAAGCTCGGAGCTGCCGCTGCTGCTCCTTTACGAGGAGCATTAGAAACATTGGACCTGCCTCACTGTTTTGTGGCTTTTATTGCTGCATTGTTGATACATATTGCTATTTTTGTGCCTGTTGTTGTATGTACGTTGCTGCAACAATAGCAACTAAACAATAGACTAAAAATTTGTGTCATTGAACTTTGCAATTCTAGCAGCGCCAGCGTTGTTGTTGTCCGGTTTATTGTTGTTTGGTTTCGGTTTTGCTTCGGTTCGGTTTGGTTGGCTTTTTCCTTTGCTTCCGCTTTTGTAGAGGTTTGCCATTGTTGTTGATGTCGTCGTTTTTGTTGTTATTGGTGTTTTTGTTTTCGCTACTGTTGCTATTTGTTGCCACTGGCAGTGTTTTGTGTTTGCACGCCAACAATAATAACGCAACAACAACAACAACAATAGTCATCGAAACAACGACCGCAACAAAAGTTAAAAGGTGCGCTAGCCAGCTAGCCAGCTAGCATCCGCCATCATTGGCGCTTTACCAGCAATATAAATACAAACAAAATATGTCTGTATATATATGTATGTATTAAACAACAGCAAAAGTTAATAGAATAGCAACTATAACAAAATAACAATAAGCGCAGGAACAACAACAGTAGCTACCTACCTAAAAGCTATCGATTATTAAGTACTATTTAACAGCTGCTAGCTACTCGCTTGCTTGCTAGCTGACTGGCAATCGAAGTGCCACACCTCTATGAGCGCTCGGTAAGTCAACAGTCAGAGAGTAACCTTCGTAACTCTGGTGTTTTAAGCAGCAGCAACGACTACAACGACAAGTGGTTGCGCCATTTACCGGCTGGAGTTGAGAATGCGTGCGTTAAAAACTCGTAGAGAAAGTTTGGAAGTGGTTTAGGAAACTTTGCGACCCTTACTTAAGCCAAGGTCCAAGAGTTTTTTGTATGCCAAGCGATGTTTCCTTCGACTTCCACGTCTATTCTGACTCGCCTCAATTAGGTTCTGCTGTCTAGAGCAGTTAGGCATGCTACTTGCTGTCTAAGTTCAGGGTCAATAATAGCTGGTGGAGTCAAAAATCAGACGAAAAGAAAAAGGTATCTATATGCTACACTTCTGACGTATCCAAGGCATTATAGCAGACAGAAGGTGTTGTCGTCCAATGTCATACGATTTTGAACACAACCCTTATGTCCTTCTTCCCCATCAGAATAAACTAGGAGGACGAATCACCGGCGAGGGGAATGACAATGCTGTCTGACATATCAATGCCCGCTCAGATAGCCGAGTGGGCTCCCCGCCTTAAAAGCACACAAGAGCACCGCGACCTTTAAAGTGGTATATTGTGTCTGTGCTCCCGCCCTATATGGGAAGGCTTTTATTGTAGCCTATCACCTCCAAGGGCATTTTGTTCCAAATTTCAAATGGATTAAGGGTAGTGCCACCAATGTGAGCANTAGAGCAGTTAGGCATGCTACTTGCTGTCTAAGTTCAGGGTCAATAATAGCTGGTGGAGTAAAAAATCAGACGAAAAGAAAAAGGTATCTATATGCTACACTTCTGACGTTTCCAAGGCATTATAGCAGACAGAAGGTGTTGTCGTCCAATGTCATACGATTTTGAACACAACCCTTATGTCCTTTTTCCCCATCAGAATAAACTAGGAGGACGAATCACCGGCGAGGGGAATGACAATACTGTCTGACATATCAATGCTCGCTCAGATAGCCGAGTGGGCTCCCCGCCTTAAAAGCACACAAGAGCACCGCTACCTTTATAGTGGTATATTGTGTCTGTGCTCCCGCCCTATATGGGAATGCTTTTATTGTAGCCTATCACCTCCAAGGGCATTTTGTTCCAAATTTCAAATCGATTAAGGGTAGTGCCACCAATGTGAGCTAGTCTGCGTCTAGCAGGAGCGTCACACTCACAGAGAATGTGTTGTGGCGTTTCTTCGTTCAGCTCACTAAAGCGGCAGACGTTTGTTTCTGAGATATGGATTTTACTGAGGCGGTAACAAAGCGAGCAGTGTCCCGTGTAGTACCCAGTGAGAGTTTTAAGGTTCTCCCCGCCTAAATTGAATAGTTTCTTTGAAACTTCTTTTGAAGCACAGATAAATGGTATGGCTTGTTTTTGCCCGTGGACATTCCATCCAATGCCTGTTGAACATTTTGCCTACCCAGTTATTTATGGTTCCCTTTATATGTGCTTTGGTGAGACCCCAAAAGGGTTCCGTACCATAAAATACTGCGGCAGCTCTCTGTTTCGCTAGGCAGTCAGCCTCCTCATTGCCATCATGTCCCTTATGCCCCTCATATATTAGCTGAGAACTTATTTTATGGGACTTCAGGGCTGTCCGACATAATGCAGATGTATTTCGATGACGTTCCCCTTCTAAGCCATTCTCTGCCACGAATATCTATTGCATGAATCTCCGCCTGAAAGGTGGTGGGGTAGCAGCTGCCCATTGGTATAGATTTTTTAAAGTTCGTCCCACTTTTACCATTTTCAAGCCTAGATCCATCTGTGTATCCAACGTCCGCATTAGGTTTAGTGTATATGTTCCCTGTATTCCAGATAGCTCGATCTGCAATGTGTACCTCAAATTTCCTAGAGATTTCTAGTTTTGGAACCATTGCATCGCGCATTCGCAGTATGGGGTCATTAGCGAATTTCATTGGGACCTTCATGTGACCCGTCATATTTTCAGGTTGGAGGTCTTTAGAATTCTCAGTGCCGCTGTGGTAGCCTAGTTTTCTATTAAAATAGGAAAGGGAGGTATTCCAACCAGGGCGCTGAGTGCATCAGCCGGGCAGGTCTTCATAGCTCCTGTTATGCTAATGCAAACCATTCTGTGCAGTTTACTTAGCTTAGGGCTTGCACTTCTTTGTGTAGCCTTAGTCCACCATGCTAAGGAAGCATAGGTCACTATTGGCTTTAAGACAGTGTTGAATGACCAGTAAGTCATTTTGGGGGTAAGGCGCCATCTTTTACCAAAGAGACGTGAACAGGCAAAGAAGGCCTTCATCGGTTTTTTGATAACAGTGTCCAAATTTGCATTCCAGTTGAGTGTTTTATCAAGAGTTACCCCCAGATATTTAGCTTCACTGGAAAATTCTATTTCTGTGCCGCTTAATGTGAGTTTAATCGTAGATAATTTCCTCCTTCGAGTAAATGGAACAATAATAGTCTCTGTAGGATTAATAGTTAGTCCACATGCATTTACTTGCAAGCTGACATGGAGCGGCCTTAAACTATTAATAGTCATAGCATCCGTTAACAGTGTCTTCCTGATTTGGGTCCCCTCATTTGAGTCCCTAATCATAGTGAAATGATATGGCTAATATTCTGACCAGAAACGTGACAACCCAGTCCCGGTCCGAGACTACTGTAGTTGCATAAAAAAGGAGGCACATAATAATCGTATTAACTCGGAAGGTAATAGTCAGGCCAAAGTCTACTCTAATCTAATCTCATATAATCTATATATAGTCTAACCTAACTTAACCACAGCTGATCTACTCCAACCTAATTTAGTCTAATCAAATCTAATATAATATAATATTTTCTAAGCTAAGCTAATCTAACCTAACCTTATCTGATCTAATCTAATCAAATCTATTATTATATAATCTTTTCTAATATAATTTAATATAATGTAATCTAATTTCTACCCCTAGTACTATCAATCACCTAACTTCCAACACTAACATAATCTAACTAAATCTAGTATAATAATATCGAATCTAACTTAAGTCCGGGTAATAAATGGTAATATTTAGGTGTTCCATATTTGTCTAGTAATTTTTGTCTATTCATGTCCACCGCGTGGGACACACAGACTTAGCCAGTCCTTATGTACTGCCACGCATTTTAGGAAATTAACCCGAAATTGTGGCCGTCTCAGTACACCTCGTGCTTTCGATATGTGCACGAGGTACGAAGCTCCAACACGAATATGTCCTATACACCTTTTTAGAGAACTTTGTCTGCGACATTACGAATACTTACTACCATGACATTTGTTAAGAAAATACTAGGGTACTCGGTAATACTTTGTGTATGGGATGAATGCGAATTCGTGTGGTATTCCGGTCCTATTGAGTAATTGCGCCCTAAACGAGGAGGAGAGAGAGTGCTGAAATTTCCGCCTGGCAATTTGAGAGGATATTCGCTTTGTTCTCCTGGGGGTAATGGCGTTCTATATACATACTTTACATCATTAATTACTTTACTACGCGATCTACAATTTAAATTGAATTTTTAGTGAACTTTTGGTTAGCCCAGGCCTTTTGTATGATCTCGACAGAAGGCAATTTCTTTTTTTCATTGTACCCGAATCGCCTTTTTCCTAGTAATCTAAAGCTCGCAATATAACTGCCCTAATATCTCCTGAATCTGACGGTACTCAGTAGAGTAGAAAACGTTTAGAGCCTTCGCTGGGCAGGATTATCTCATTGAAGCCGTTGCGCCAATAGCAGCTATCACCATCTGTTCGCTGGCATTCGTTTGACTGTATACTAGAGCAGCACTGAGACCTTCTTACTTGCCTTTGTATCTTCAGGCTCTAATTAAGTTAATGATTTCGAGCATCTCACAAGGAATGGGGTCCAAAGCAATTCTCAAGCATTTGCGCGCTGTGTCTAAAATCACATTTTGTACCCCTGAATTTTTTTAAAAGCACTATCAATGTCCTTGTTAAACGCCATAGTAAACTGTGTAAATCAAAAACTTAGGTTCCAAAAAGCTTCGCCGGCGGCAGATGTTAGCCCCAGAGAGGTCCTTCAGCACTAATCATTAAGTACGAACCCAAGCGCCTAAGCCGCAATCTGACAAATGCTGGGCAGTCTAAGAGGAATTGCTAAGATATTTCCAGCGCATTGTCCTTCATGCAGTTGCGACAGAAGGGGTCTTATGTGCTTTTTATCCCACTGCGTGAACCTCGATAGGATAGTAACCTGCTATACACCCCCCATAATCACAAAGTCCGGATTTGCGAACCTAAAGGATATGCCAGATGGTCACCAGTCCACCCGCGGTCAAAATGACCTAGCTCAATTGACCCGAGGCCCATATTTCCAAGAAAAGTTCACAATTAGTATTTTCACGGAGTTCCCTTGCAGATTTTTTATTTCTCGTTGTGCATATACCACAGAGAACTTCTAAAGGGCACATTCACACGTATGTATTTTCATGACCATACACTATTACATACATACATATATGCCTTTTATCCGACGCATTCTCTTACATTTCACTGCCAACCACAGCCTACTGTTGCACGCTTATTTTTAGTTTCCTTTTCACTCTCAACGTTTTCATAAATATTTTGCAGTTCATTGTTTTTAAATGTTTTTTCTTTTCAATTCGTTTATGTATTGTTATTTAATTGTTTGATGTTTAATACACACACCTTTACATACATACATACATACAACAAATGTACATACACTTTCGCTTTTTCAAAGGCAAAACTGCTGGCTCTGGATGCTAACTGCTGGGTGGCGCCAGTGACGCTGCATTGAGCTACCAAGGCAATACATTGCAATTGATAGAGACGCATTGCCGCCGACGACGTCACTCAGCCTCCTACTTAGTGAGACACAAAAGCATGACACAAGGATAGGCTGGTGTCAAAGCGAGCATGACGGGGATGTCGGGGCTGTGGAGTCCACTCTGTTTGTCAGCAAGCAGCACCTGTTGGCGCGACGCGTTTTTTCCCCTTTATTTTTGTGTTTTAATGTTGCCACTCGCATGTCGTTCAATTGCATTTCGTTCGTTCGAATTCAGCCATTCAAATCCCATTCAAATTTTCTCATTCAATTTTGGTTTTTGTGCCAGTTCCAGCAAAGAAGGGCGCTGACTGCTGCCGCTGCGCTGCTGCTATTTTGCTGAGTTCTTTTGATGTGTTTTTCTTTTCTTTTTTTTTTTGTTGGCTCAATGGCTGACTTGCAAATTGACTGTTTGCTTAAGTGTGCGACTAGCTAGCTGGCTGGCTGACTGGTTGGCTGTTGAACTAGCTGACTGACTGTCTCTTTTATTGTTTAGTTGGCAGCCTTGCCGGGCGAAAGCTCCCTGTTATACATACATATGTATTAGTGTGTGTGTGTGTGTGTCGTTAACACAGTTCTTTCTTTATAATGGCTGCCAATGCGTTGCGTTGCGCTGCTCTGTGTTGTTGTAGCTGTATTTGTTATTGCTTCCGCTGCTGCAATTGCTGCGTAGTCATGCCTGCCACACGTTGCTGACTTGTTCCGGGTTTCTTTGCTGCCATTGCTGCCATTGCCGCTGCTGCTGCCGCCGTTGCTGCTCTACTGCCATTGTTATTACTGTTGTTGCTGCTGCTCCATTTTCTTCTTTTTGTTGGCCTTTATAATTTTTTCTATTTAATCTTACCTTTTGTTAATTCGCCATTGTTTGTCGTTGTTGCTGCTGCTGCTGCTCCGCCGTTATGCTTTTGTGCTGCATATAACGGTATTGCTTGCTGGCCGTTATTCGCATTTTTTTAGCGTCTCGCGCCCTTCCACCTCGTGCTCACAAGTTTCTCGTTGGTGGCCCTGTTTGCTCTTCAAAGCTGGAGTTGATTTCATTTCATAAGTTGTTTTGTGTTGTTGTTGTTGCACATTTGTGCATGTGTGTGTCCATTCACACTTTCTTTTTGTTGTTGTTGTTTTTTTTCTGTCTTTCTTGTCACTTGGCCACTTTTTGTGGCACATAGCATGTTTTGTGCCACATAATAATGCAACATGCCACATGCGTCGTGCCCTGCTTGCTGCTACCCCCACCAGCACAATGAACCTCTGCGCCACCCAGCCGCGCTTGACCCCCATTTCCAATTTCAATTCAGCTGCCATTCAGCTTTTTTGTGGCATTTATAGCAGTTGCGGCTGCGCTGCCACGCCTCCGCTGCAGTCGCCTTTTTGTTTAACACTTTTGCTTGTTGTTATTGTTGTAATTGTTGTTTCTGCTGTTGTTGTTGTTGTTGACGCTATTTTTATTTTCGGTTTAGATACTCTCTCGTCGTATTTTTATTCATTATTATTTTCATTGTGCGTTGTTGTTGCCACAGCCACCACATTTCCTCTTTTCACTCGCCTCCTTTTATGTATCTACTCGCCTCCCTTTCCTTTTTCCTTTTCAGCTTTCCTTTCATTTTGCATTTTTTTTTTTTTTGTTATTGCCGCCGCTTTGTTTTTCTGTTCTGCTTTTATGCAATTTTTTTGTTTTTGTTTGTTTGTTTTTATTTGTCTATCTATGTGTGGATGTGTGTAAGTTTTTTTTATGTTGTTGCAAACAATTAAACTCTTCGCAATGACCTTGACTTTGTTTCTTTTCAATTGGAGTTGAACTGAAAGGCGGCGGCGACGTCAGCAGCAGCAACGGCGCCGTTTGTTGGCTGACTGACTGACTGACTGCTTTTGCTAGCTGCCTTGAATAGCGAATTGTGTTTTGAAAAGAGAAGGTCTTGAGCCATTCGAGTACACAATGCGTAAGCAAATGTTGAACAAAAAAAGGAAAAAAAATGGCACAAAATACAATATTCCCATTGTTTTTTGCCATGGACTACAGTTTTGAAAATCAAATTGGCAAGTGTCGGCGGCATGGCGCTTTGTTTGCCAATGCTGTGGAGAGAGGCGCCACAAATCAGTTTTAAAAGTGAATACCTCCTTTGTATGCATGTCGGTTTGTATTTGTTTACTTTCCGCAATGTGGCAGGTCAATGGACGCGGCCCGGCGGCAAATTGCGAGTCAATGGTAATTATCAGTCGTTCAACTAAATATTAATTTTACAGCTAAAAACTGCAGCAATGGTCATTTATTTAGGAATATTGATCATGATTCTTATGAGAATGAAATGTTTAAATAGATTCTATGTGCATTAGGGCGGATCAATTTTTTTATTAAGGGCGTATAAAATATTAGGATTCCTCGTTAGACTTACACGAGCAAATTTGTCGAAGAAATCATTAGTATAAAATAAATTGGAATTTGCCAAATTGCAAAAATAAATTTCGCAAAAAA
>NW_016177103.1:0-8745 GCF_001687245.7 Rhagoletis zephyria | reverse complement strand
GGGCTCGGTAAGCAATTGAATAGCCGATCCCTCTCCCGACGAATACAAACTACGCTCTACAAAGCTCTTACAATGCCCGTATTTTTTTATCGCGAAGAAACATAGACGATATCAAATAAAGATGCGAAGGCTGTGCGAGCTCTCGAGCGAACAATTCCACGCAACATCTGTAGCCCTGTTGGCATGGGCGAGAGTACCGAAGAAGAGGGAATGGCCGAACCGTTCGAGCTTTTTAACGATAGCGCATAGAAGTACAACGATTGCGTTGGCTTGGACATGTTTTACGCATGGATGACGATACTCCAATAAAAGTATTCTTCAATGCAACTTCCATGGACGGACAACGAAAGAAAGGGTGCCCGAAAAATCAATGGAGGGGCAGATACCTTCTGCACTTGGGATGAACAACTAGCGCGATTCCCCAAAGATGAGTGCCGATTGTCGAAGTTTTTTGGTCTTGGCCGAAACCGAGAACTTAGGTCTCCAACGATTCGCAAAACGATTCCTCAAAACCGATGCAACTGAATAAATTTTGCAGTTTTGGTATCAAGCCATTGGTTTTTACAGGTCTGAATTGGGGAACATTTGTGGACAAGGGTCTATAATTAACATACGAAATAAAATACTCCTTACGTTCGTTATGCTGACTACACACGATGCAACCGTTGAAGCAACCTGGGTATGTTGCTTCATTGTTGCCTCGGCTGTAGCATTGTTGCTCATAGAAATTCGTGTTGCTGCAACCGTCGCCCGAAAATCAAGATATTTTGTGTTGGTTGCCTCATGTGTATCGTTGTCTATTGAGTTTAATGGTTTAGTTCATTAAAACGAGTGAGCTAAAAGATGTTTTGGTTAAAAACAAAATTTTATTAGGCTTTCACACAGCATTGTCGTTAGGACTTTAAACGCAATGTTTAGAAGACTTATTCCGCGATTTTGTGCAAAAGCTGGATCTCCTTTTTTATTGATCGTGCATGTATTCATCAGATCAAGCATTTCCGCTGTTCATACCACCTCTTGATCGAGTTGAGGGACGTAAGATTCGTTTCTTTGATCCGCGTTATTCTTGATTAATCGCGCCACCGGTATCGAAACTCGTGCGGTGAAGGATCCATTATGATACCGCATGGAGTCAGAGCCCCTACTCCCTTCTTAACCAAATCGTGGAGTATACGAGCCTTAGCAACTGTCGTGTCCAGCTATCCTTAGAGAACCCAAAACTTCTATCCCAAGAAATAGTTGTTTTTTCTATTCTAGTCATTGTAGCTCCTGCGGAAGACATTGTGAGGACTCCGAGAAGTTCTGGTCAATGGCCATTGGTCACTTTTCGCCTCCACTGAGAATGAGAATATTCCATTCAGGCGACACGAGTTTGATTGTATTGAATATATCCATACGCAGCCATTGGAGCTTACTTCTTCAAAGAAATGTTCAACTGATATGAGCTTACACGCTTGTCCTGTTCTAGGTTGGTGAAAGAGGAACGGAAATACCCCATCTTGCTATCACTTCAGCCTTCTCATTTCCCAGTACGTCACTCCGCCCATGTACCCATATTAGTTGCAAAGCGAATTGCTCTACCATCACGTTAAGCGTTTTGCGCCAAGTTGCGACATTTTTAGTAGGAGACATATGTGAGGAATCTAATAGCATTTTCTGAGTCTGGAATCCCTTGGATAAGGAAGGTGGAGAAATAGACATTA
This sequence comes from Rhagoletis zephyria, assembly GCF_001687245.7. Taxonomy (NCBI): domain Eukaryota; kingdom Metazoa; phylum Arthropoda; class Insecta; order Diptera; family Tephritidae; genus Rhagoletis; species Rhagoletis zephyria. Next base: position 7,042 of record NW_016177103.1, on the reverse strand, counting down.
ACAATATATCTAGCAAAAGTGATGATACAGCTAGTGAACTAGACGAAACCATTGTCTCGATATATATCTGTGGTCTTAAGCAATAACCGCCTAAGTCGAAAAACCTGAATTCGAGCCAAAATGTTTTAAACATTTGGGTTGTAATGTTAACCTTATGGGGAAGCCAAAATATGTTCGTCTATAACTTATTAGATAGCCTAGCTGGCGAAATGGGGATTTCACATACATATGGAATATAAGTTTCGGAATACGATGGCATATCAATTCTTTCTTAAGTCGACTTAGGCGGTTATTGCTTATGACCATATATTTATTTCTTGACCCATCTACAAACCTCTCCCCTTATCTTTACAGTGTGGTATATACCCAGCCCAGTATAAAGCCAGCCCACCTTCCCAATCGACCTGTGAATTGTGGCGCAACAAACAAGATTTTATGCTAATTTTATCACTTTTGTGGCATGTCTGTCCGACTGTCCGGCTGTCACTACTGTGACAGCACATAAATACTCATAATTTATTAATTTCTCGATGCGAATGAGTGCAACGCCACAGGAATCGCTAAATGCCGCGAACGAGGCCAATATGGCGTGTAGTCGGTTGCATGCAGCGAACAAAGCGCCAAGGCAACAAGTGGCGCCTCCGCCCTCCGTGCCACCTTCGTCCAGCGAAAAGCGTCAAGAGTAAAAAAAACCGATTGGTAGCATAGCACACGCACCGCCACTCACTGGCGCATAACAGTCAATTCAATTCGAGTTTGTTTCAATTTTTCGTGTTCGCATTTTAACGCTTCCCCACAGAAAATGTCTCAATAAGCCTCAGTTGGCGGTGATATTGCTCCTGTTTTTTTTTGTTTTTTTCCTCTTCTTCTTCCTTTGTTACTATTTGTGCTTTCAATCTGTTTTTGTTTTGCTTTTTGTTGTTGTTATTGTTACTATTGTGGTCATCACCGTTGTCAACGATAAAGGTATCGCGGCAGCAGCTGCTGGTCCCACAGAGGTTGCCAAAATGATAAAGGTTCATTGAGAGCCCAGAGTCGTCCATGGAAAGTAAATGGAAGCAGTCGCGGCCTGGGAGCAGGGGGCTAATGCGGAGCGCTCGATTGTATTGCAGTTAGTCGTCACCTTGCGGCCGTCAGCTTCCGCAGCAGCCACCGTGGCACTGAGTTGGCACCACCACTGCCTGGCACTTGGCGCTGTGGCTGCGGCCAGCGGCACATTGGGCCATGCGGCAAAGCGCCGGCAAAGCAAGCCCCATTTGGCTGCTCAGGCGTTCAACCACAAAGTTATGAAGTTAACTGGAGCAAAGGTACATAAATAATAATCGTAATAATAATTTCATCATTGAGTGTCGGTGATTTATTTGCGTTGCGCTTCGGCGGACGCATGCCGCATATTGAATAGTGCGCGCGGTCGGCCGCGTCGTGCACATGCTACACTACACACGCACTGCGACCAGCTTGCTTGCGGTGCAACTGTTGCGCTCGTCCGTAGCGACATTTGCGCGCTCGTTGCCGTTGTCGTTGTCGTTGTCGCGGCTGCTGTGCAACCCCATAAAAGGTGCGTTAACATCCCTCGGCTGCATTTGCTCCACTTGTTCCAAATTTTTTCCGTTTCGTTGTTGTTGTTGCTGTTGCTGCGGTACGTATATTCGTTGCTCCGCAGGTATCTAAATCGTTGCCCACTCCGTCTGCCCTACTGGTGTTCACCGACTGCCACTGGCGTTCATGCGCCAGCGTGTGCGCTTCAAACTTTTGCTTGTCATAATTGTGAACGATTTATTGTCAGCGGCGATGATTTATTTGTTCTTTGGTATTCTTTAAGAAATTTTCAGATTCCCTGTTGCATTTAAAATGATTTTACGATTTTTATGTGAATATGTCAATGTGATTGTGATTGGTAAATGCATTCCACTTAATTTATTTTGTTGCATTTCATTTATTTATTTATTTATTTAGTTCACAACAAGATACCGCATTCTCTTGCTTCCGGGTGATAATAAAATTCACACGCACTGGGCGCACACATCTTTGTAAGAATGTATCCCAGTCAGCAATTTCAATAAGGCTTCCAAATAAACACGTTCACGCAAGGTGTTCTCTTTACTAGCTGGGCTAACCGAACTTCGAATAACTAGTCTTGGCTTCGAATATTAGGTGAAACTCAAACTGGATACCTCATTATTGTTTGGTGTACATTTTTCTCTCCTAATTTGTGTTGTTGAAATGGAATGCACAAGACAGGCTGTGGGGTGAGGTTTTAATGTTTTTTTTTCTTTTGTTTAAGAGGCCCATTTATGGCATTACGTCTGTGACATAAGATCATTCAAATGTCCACCGAGGCTTCTCACGGTTCCGACTGGTCTAATTTTCACTGCCTCTGCCGTATGGATCCAGCTTAATTTAAGCGATAGCCTAAACGACCATCGAAGTTAAAGCTCATTTTGTATTTAAAGATTGGAGTAAAAATAAAGCTATGCCAAAAGTTAAACATTTTTTCTTTCTTGGTTGTAAACCCATTTAAAACCGATAATAAGATGCTTTACCTTAGACACAATCATGCATTTTAATGCAACCTTTAAACATAAAGTGAGCTTTAAAGTTATAGGTTACTTGAGTAAAAAGGCCCTAAGTGGGCAAGTCTTGATAATATACGGGATGAGGCAGCAATTCGTAATTTAACGCATGCAATTTGTCATTGCGACTGCCCTCTTTATTTCTCTTGATTGAGATTACTGTCCATCAGCTCAGGACGATTTCGCCGATAATCTGATTGACCCCACTTTTATACCAAAAACTTTCGCTATAAACGGAAATAGACGCGCCTTGGGTTTCTCTGATGCCTGTTCACCTCGAGAAGGCACTACTTTGACCCTTGTTTAAACTCCGGTGTATCGAGAAGGATCCGTTTTTCATCCACTATTGTGAAACGGCGCAAAAACTTGTCCGCTTGGTGGTTGAACATCGTTAAACAACCCTTTGAAGTTGTAACAGGATTGCACTTATGAGCGAGTGTTCTAAAAGCTCAAACAGACGGCAGCGTTAATCCGGATTAACGCTGCCGTCTGTTTGAGCTTTAACGCGCCACCCATCGCATTGATAACTGTTCCATGCCCAAACATTCAAGTAAAATGTATCGGACGCGCTCAATTGGGATGCCAACAGCCTCAGTGAACTCACGCACTTTCATTTTCCGTTCGTCCAATATCTTTCTATAGTTTTTATCTACGACATCTGGCACGACGTCCTCTTTGGGCAGCCTGAAAGCTCGGCCCTACTTGTGCGTGCTGGTACGGCCCCAACGGAATTCAGTAAAACACTTCGTAATCATTTAAATATGGAAAAGGAAGCGAATCACCTAGTCTAACGTCAACTCTATCTGAAAAACATGGCTTAAAATACATTTCGTCGATAAGCCAATTAAAAGACGTTCGGAAGAACCCACGTGTAGGACGACCCATCAAATCTGGCCCAGCTTCGACAAGAAAATATTCAACCCACTCATTCATTTAGAACGCTAGTTACATTATTTGCCTATACTAGTAACCAAATCTTGTGTTGAGAGCCCTGATCTATCGGGGGCTAAAAGGCGCTTATTTCACCATCACCTCCTTGGCTGTCTGGCGGACCTTAGCGAAGCAGGCATTCATGAATTATCGCGCTTTATGAACCTAACCAATGATTCTAATTCTAGGTGGTCGCAGGGGATCGACTACGAGCCCTCAAACGGTACCAGAAAGAGTCTACTGAGCCTAAATGTGCCTATCTCCTGCACATTCAAGCTTTTCCTTGATTTCGGTCATTGTTTTTTAAGCAAAGAATATTATTTATCTGAAGAGCGCCCCTAATTTGTGTATTTTCTATTTCCGTAAAATTCTACGAGACGAGATGGTCTTTTTTCAATGACTGTCAAATTTAAACTGCACTATCTATTAACTGATGGTGGTAGATAAAGACAGTTTTGCATTTAAAGTTACTGGCTTATCAAACTGCTCTCGCTTGGAGTTTCCACTCCATTTGAAGCGAATATTTAACTACCTTAGCAAACTTGATTAACTGTAAGACATAGACGACCTATGGGTGGGCTATACTCAACTTGCCCTAATAAAGTCAGAAGGTCCGTTGAAGACATTTACAGTTTAGTTTCATATCTACATTACATTCATTTTAGAACTGTAAAACCTTATATCCGTTATTCGCTCTTTACTATTTTAATTGCTTATGACTCTACTATGGTCTCTCATAAAAATGTCTCAGCGAACATTTAGTATTTTATTGATATCAAAATCTAATTTAAAATCTGGAAAAAGGGCATAAATGCGCGCACACAATCTCACACACACACATACACCCAGAGATATATCTGCTCTTCCAACCAATGAATTATCTGCCATATAACTGCACTTAAACGTAGATTTAAGACAAGTTAAAAGAGAAATGTGAATTTCATGATTTACGATTTTGACATCTTCATGCAACATGCAGCAATCAGGAACGCGCGGCAACAGGAAAAATGGCAAATGGCTATAAAATGTTTAAGGAAGGCAAGTAACCGATATTTCTTGTAGCTTTGGAAATTTATTTACGTTTTTCATGCCGCTGGCATTGAGCTAAGAAATTATGGATGCTTACTTAGTTACTTACTATTGTATCTTAGCTTGCAACAACAAATTTCATTCATTCATGCATTCATTCATTCAATTTCTTATTTCATTGCTCTACAGTAGCGCCTGTAGAGCGAGCTGTTGTTGCAGCTGTGTATGTAGTGCTGTTGGTATTGTTCCAAATTTTAATTCAGCATCTCATTGTATCAGCGTCTGCCCTGCCATACCCATACCCATACCCATACCTAGGCCCAATGCAGAGTAAAGCAAAAAAAAGAAAGCAGGCAAGCGAGTGGAAATAAGGGATGCGCTGCGAACAACTGTGACAATATTTAGCAGCAACAACAGCAGCAGCGACAGGAACAACAGTGACAATCACAGTTAGTGTGTCAGCGCCCAGTCCGCGGTGGCGGATGGGAGCGGGAGCTTCCACGCCAACATTCGGGAGTCAGCAGCCAACAGCAGCCAATGCAGCAGTGGTTGTGGCAACGATTTAATGCAACTACTTAATGCGGTTGTCCTTGGTGCTGCGCTGCGACACCGCATCCTCCACGCCTTGTATGCCATTAAGATTTTCGATCTTTGGTTTTTCCTTCGTTTTTTTTTGGTGCTGCGACACAACTTATTTGTTGCTCCTTGCTCGTGTTTAGAGTTTTTACGAGCAACACATACATATTTACTCTTTTCTATATTGTTTTTGTTGTTTGTTGGTATTGCAGTTGGTGTATGCTCGAATTTATGCAATCGCTTTGGCGGTCCCAGACAACTTCTTCGCCAATGTCGCGCCACATCTTCGGTCGTCGTTTTGTTTATTTTTCGCCACAGCCTCCCCCTCCCCTCTGACTTTCCTTTCTGCAACTGCGCGGTTTTTTTTCGTTTACTCTGCCTGCTGCAAGAAGAAGTTGAAATCAGCTCTTAATATAATTCAGTTTGCTTTTTTTGGGCGCGAGCCTTTCTTGTAAGGAAGTCAACGTTACAAGCGCCTTGCAAGGAGCTGCGTGGCACACACGCAAACGCACACACGTGTGTTTACGGCAGAAATGACATCGCTTTCGCATTGGCGCTCAAATGAATTATGAAATAATTTCTTTTGTGCGAAAGGCGACGTTTGCGCCACAGCCAAAGTGTTAAGCAATTTAACGCTTTTTTCACGACTGGCATGCAAGGGCGCGTGAGTGCGAAGGGAGATGCTTGCTGTCAGGAGGGGGGCGAAGCAGAGTGAAATTTAATTGAATTGACTTTGAATAGTAAATGTTTTTAACTATTTTTTTTGATTCCTTGAAGGACATTGCGTTTGGGATTAGATGGAGGCGCAAAAAATAAACATAAAAATTAAAGCAATGCAAAGTAGAATTATGTATCCAAATATGAAATAATTATTCTCCATGGAACGAAATATATCGTACTGCTCCTCATTATAATATCGCCGTTGATATATTTCTGCTTGATCCACCTCTCTCCTATGGACACAGAGTTATCTAGGCTACAGATTGCTGTATAGACTTACGAAATATTTAATAGCATACCTATACTTAGAAACATGCTACGTAGAGGCATAATTGTCTATTACAAATTATCCTTTCAAGTACCGCGAGAAGACTACAACTATATTTGTTGAGATAATTGGTTATTGTTCCACATGAAATTGAGTATATCCGACAGTTTAACTTCGTTTAAATCTGCTAGAGCAGCCAAAACGAAGATCGTTAAATTTTCCGTTCTAACTTCATCCTGGAAATTTCATCGGAGTTGCATTGTTCTTACTCCATAGAAGTACACAATTAAAAAAACTAAACTCAGAATACTTGAAGTACTTGCCGATTGCAATCAAGTGTTTTTTTTTTGGAAAGCGACTAGTAAGGAACCACATTAGTGGCAAAGCCCACCTACAAACCCTCGATACTTATCAATCTAATAAATATTAAGCAAGAGGTTGGTCGAGCTTTGACCAAAATGCATATACATTTTAAAGTTTTCAAGATTTGGACAGCTTTAAAAAAAAATTTTGGAAGTAAAAAATTTGGATTTTGATATCTATTAAGTAAATTTCTTCCTCTTAAATTTAGGTGGCAACCCTTTTTGTATTACATAGAAGCGTGGTAACCTTGATGGAAAATATTTTCTGACCAAAGTTCTCAACAATAGCTTTCATTTGATAGCCATATTGCGATGTTTTAGATAAATTGTGTAGAATTGAAAACAAGTGGCAACCTTGCACTATTATCCAAAGGGATAACATTTTGTAAAAAGGGAAAGCATTGTTTAAGAACATTCTCTTGGTGCCCATGAATAGTAATATTTTACCTTTTTTCTAAACAAAAACTTTAATTAAATATGCGATTCAAAATAGGTGGCAACCCCATTCAAAATATTTTTTAATTAGGGATCTTTCAAATACCTTTCATTTGATACCCATATTATGATGTTTTAATTAATTTGTA
>NW_016177101.1:0-8747 GCF_001687245.7 Rhagoletis zephyria | reverse complement strand
ATACTTGCAACGGTGTTTTAGTTGAGTATTAGTATAAGCCAATAACGAGCCAATGCATTGCTCTAAGGCAGACTTGCTGGAGACAAGTTGCGGTTTAAGGCAATTCGTGTGAACACCTCCGACGTTCGTTTTTATTTTTGCTGTAATCATAATAACCATTTGCTTTTGCCTCGGTCTTTACAAATATCTTAGATCAGTAAAAGGATCAAATTCAGAGGTGTCTATCTGCAGAAGGATCTGTATTTCAGTAAGCTGCCTTCGCGAATATCTATACTTAGATATATAATTTCCACCATATTTCATATATTCGCAACTATTTTATTGGATTGTAGGTATTTTGCAGAATTTTTTCAAGAAATTGGCAATGTATATTTTCTTTTCTGGGTTTTACTGCACCCACCCAAGTGCATACATAATTTAGCCAAAGCCGAACAAACACCAGCAAAGTGATTTTTCCTTCTTCGTCTAGACAGGTTATAGATATTCTGTTGTTAGTCTACGTAAATTTCGTCTAAATTTTTCGTATTCCGTTAACAGTTCCAACCAAGTTTGAAACTACATTTGGTCGTCGGAAACCCAGAGACTTGTAGTTGTCAAATTCGGCGTTGAAAGTCGCCAGATATCGGCTCCACAGCCTGTTCCGTAATTATTGATATGGTTGATATTTTCAACAATGATTTGGTAATATTAACCACACATCAAACAAATTTTTGTTTGTCGATTTTTTCGCTTGAATACGGTTATTTTCTGCGCTTCACAGATGCTTTTTCATAATTCGGAGATACAAGAAAAAAAATATTATCATTTTAACAACTTGCCTCTGGCGGAATTGGAACCCGCACCACATCTCTGCACACTCAGCTACAGTCGCTTTATAAATGTGTCTTCAAATTTTCAACTTGATTCAATTTTCTTCGTCGTTTTATTTGGTTCTGCACTTCACAGATGCTTTTTCGTAATTAAGAAAAGCCAAAATTATAAAAAAATAATAATACAAATGTTGTGTTGCGCTGACGGCATTCTTACGCGAACCTGCTGGAAGCCAACACATAACAGCCAGCACCTCTGCACGTTCAGTCACTGCCATACATACGAATTTGTTTTCAAATGTTCAACTCGAATCACATTTCTTACAGTCGGCTTATTAACCATGAAAAAAATCAAACCATAACTTGGTTGAAAAAACCATTGTACTTTTGGGCTCAGTATACCAATGAGTGCCCTGTTGGAGTTAATTGTGAACTTTTCCTGTTCCAGTCACTTAGAAAATAATTCAATTTTAATTGATTACATATCGTCACCTGAGTGGAAGATCGGCCTATCTCGGCAGCCAGTTCGAAAACAATCTATCACAGAAATTTTTTGAAGATCACCCTATTTCAGGATTTGGTTGAAGAATGCCCTATCTCAAAGTTCGGTTCAAAAACGACCTTTGTCAGCTAAAAATACATTGAAAATGTTTTGAGATAGGGGGTTTTTGAATAGAGAGCTGAGATAGGGCGCTCTTCAACAAAATTACAAAATTCTGAGAGTGCGTTTTTCAACTAAATTCTAAAAATAGTAAAATTCTGAAGTAGGGAGTTCTTGAAAAGTTTTCTGAGATTGTGCATTTTCGAACTGGATTCCGAGATATGTAGGTCGATCTTCCACTCAGGTATCGATGTGTAAACATAAATCTCGGTAAAATATTAATATCAATGTTGGACGTCAAAAATGAGATTATTTTCAAAATACATACCTTTATATTTTCAGTACAAAATGAAAAGCACAAAGGCAAAGTAATTTATTTGATCCTTTGCAAAATTCCCTTTGAAGCAGCTAAACAGCAGCTGTAGCATCAAACATTGTTTGGAAATGGAAAAAGCCAACTAATTGGATGTTGTTCAAAATTGAATTATCCAGAAACTTGCTTCTGTACTTACTTATTTGTAACTTTCTTTCACAGTTTTCCTTGAGGCACATAACATAACATACCTCCATACATACATACATACATATATGTTTGTATGTATGTACGTCTGTATGAATTCCATACAATCAACAATGCAAGTCAGTGTGAAATTTTGTTTTCTTCTTCTTCTTCGAAATTTGTAAAGAAATTGCGATTTGCATGTCTTTTGTCCTCGGAGGCAAACCAACAACGTTGCACAAACGCACACACTCGATCTTATGCATTTTACACACATTCACACACATACATACAAACATACATACATACATGCAAGTATAATTGCTATTATAAAGTTGTTTGCGTCTAATTGCCTTTCTATTCGTTTCGTCCGTTTCAGCTTTAACTGCAGCTTTTGCAATTGCGAAAGCAAGCAAATGCAACAAACAAGCTACAGACATTAAAATGTCAGTGCAAAGATGTTTCGAAAGCACAACAATTAGCAATAGGAAAAGTAATCGCAACAAAAAAGGACAAATGCAGCTCGTTTTCGAGGCNCAGCCTACAGCAAAGTTTCCACAAACTTAATTAATCACCGGAAAAGTTTGCAGCTTTTCGGTAATTCATCTTCAATTTGTTTGTTGTTGTACGATGTGTTGTTGTATTTGAAAGGAAGTGCGACAATTTGTTTTTCTTTTTCGTTTTTTTTTCGATATGGAGATCAATGAAGGAATTTACGTGCGTACTAATGAGTACATTTAAGGATTATATAAGAATTAAGATACCAGCGTCTTCGCTTAAACCGCTGACTTATTTATGAATGAAATGGGTGCTTGGAACAGCATTCAACAAAGCGCTCCAATTCCCTCTCCTAGTTGGGTATACTTAAAGGCAAAGCGAGTGGGTCAGGGGGTGAACGAGACCAAGGGGAAGTAGCTCCTCTCATCACACAAACGTCAGCGCAGGGCTTCAATTATTTGGAAACCAAGCATTAACACCGATAATAATGTCAGCCTCAAAAAATGGAGAATCGCTCTTGCCAAAAAGTGCCACCGTGGACGGAGTGGGTAACAGGGAAGTAAGGTTTTCCGGATGTTGACAGCATCCAATAAGGCAGCCCTTGGAATATTCGGAGAAAACCGCAGACGATGGAACGATGAGCTGTTCGAGCTTAGGCATATAACACTCTTTGGTGCCGAGGGTATTTAAGGCGGTATCCGCTAGCGGTGGTAGAGGAATAGGAGGGTTTCCTGTACGATGGAAAGACCAGGTGGTTGTTGTTGTTGTTGGAAAAGTACTTGGCGACGCTTCGTATATCCAACTACAGTGTCATGGCAAAAAGATGAAACGACTGCTGTGCTTTATGGATTCCGACGAAATGTTTTAATGTTGCTATAGTCCCAAACAAGAAGAAGAACTAAATCATATATTGAAGTCTTAAACTATCCAACTTTTCCTTAAACTTAACTAGACTTCCCTTCTTCATATTCTTCTTCCCATTTAGCTCTAAATCTGTTTTTCATTGCTTTCATTGTCTACAAGCAGATCTCGAGTGGAAGTAGTTTCCTACCGGAGCTCCATCAGGCATTTTCTTTCATTATCAGTACATTAGACAAGTCTTTGGCCTTGCTATTAAACTTCATTCATTAGGGCCATAGATCTAGCGTTAAATAGGTCCTTTGAAAGCCCTCAAATCTTTCTCACCTTTGCTCGACATTGAAGATGATGTTTACTTCGTCAAGAGAGCTCTGCTTTACAGTTTCCAACCCCTATGGCTCTTTAGGCGCTGCCATAGCTACTTTCTCTTCTCCTCGTACACCTCTAGATGCACCACTTTTGTTCCCTTGTCTAAGCTGAAGAAAGCCACGCTGACGGTAGCAGTATTCAGGCCAATAATACCAATGCCATCTGTATACATCGTTAGCATCATGGCACCGCTTCGATTCAGATGGGGGATTTAGATATCTTAAACCTTGTTCATATTCGAACGGCTAAATAGACTCATCCAACTTGGACTGAGCTGAAAGTGGTTCGCGACATCATTCTACGCAGCCGCATGGGTTTTATGAGAACTTCCAACTTAGACACGGCGTTGTTGGCGGCGGCTTCTCTTCGTGCGTTTAAAAAACGTTTCAAACCTGACACCAAGAGATGGTGTATGGAGATTTGCTTTTGTGGGACATTTTTCAGGACTCCAAATACCTTAAAAATCCAGTCGTTGCTGGATTTTTCAAAAATATAAGGCTCAAATAATAACTCCTAATAAGATCGTAGTTGGCGCACCAAACCAGTACCGAAAGGCCCTAAATGTAAAGTAAATGATCGTAATCTAGCGCCAATTGGGATCACTGGGCAGGAGTGCTACTGATTAAATAAATTAAAACCAACCAGTAAAATGTAAAAAATGTTATTGAGGATTTCCACATGAAAACCATAAAAACTTCACCACCCACCTTCTTTTTTTGGCAAACCCTTTTCTATAAGAATTACTCATAGACGCGATTTTTTGAATGTAAAAAGTCGAACTTTCATTAAAAACCTTTAATATTATAAATCTGATTATCGTTGCTTTGTATATATTTAATTTTTAAATTCCGACTCTTGTATTTCTTATTCCAGAATACATAGAACAGCTTTAGTTTTAATGCTGTTTAAGCTGCGGGGCTAGGAAATTTCCAAACTCTTGCCGTTAATGATCGACCCACGGCAGTGCCAAGCCAGACGATGGATGTGTACAGATTTATATATAAATGTATGCACAACTACAAGGTACATTCATACATACATACATACATACCTACAAATATTAGCACGAACATAGCCAATAAATTAAAATTTTCTTCGACTGGGTGGACATAATTTTTAAAATTACGAAACAATACAAAGCAATAAAATTAAATGACTAACAACAAACAAACAAATCAAAAAACATTAAAAAAAAAAATAAACAAAGAAAAAATCAAAGAAATTTGTATATACATATGTATGTATGTAGCTCGCGATGGGGACAGTAATGAAAGGTACCACATCTTAAGACAATAAAGAAAGGCAAACGAAGAAGAAGAAAACCTAATCAAATTGATTAATTTCACTTGTGTTTTTTGACGTGCGAGCATTTTACAATTGAACTGATTTATGGCTACGGCGACGTTAAATAAACGTAAGTAAGATTAGTTGATGTCGTGTTGCAAGCAGCGCGGTGGCTGGTGGCACTGTTGGTGGTGGCGCTGCCGCTGAGAGTAGATATGGCAAGCAGTTGCTGGTGGCTAAGAAGTGCCCCTGCTGGTGGCGCTTCAAAAACTCCAAAATGGCTCCACTTCCTCTACTCACCAAAATGGTCTTAGTTGGCCAATGACGCTATGTTGGCGAAGAGACAATGGACCTGCCAGTTAGTAGTTGCATTTATCGCATTTATGAGCCATAAACGAGCGGCAGTAATTGTCCCTGCCTCGGCGGCAAATAAATGCCAAGGGAAAATCATATCAACACACACACACACACCTATGAATTCAGATATATGCACATAGGTACATATTGAACGATTAATTTTTGTGGTTTACGAGCGACTGCGATACTCAAATAAACACATACACACAAACACCCTTCCTTCATGCCCTCACATGGCGTTTAGCGTAATGAGTTTTCTTGTTCGATGCTTGGCTTCGATGTCTTGTAAATCAAATAAAAATAATCCAATCTTGGCGCAGTCATTAAATTTGTTTTTACGATGGGAACTTGCGTACTAGCCCTGCTAGTTGTAGTTGTGTTAAATTTGAGGAGATTATTTTAAACAAAAAAAAAAACAAAAAAAAATATCAAGAAGTAATGGATCGATGATCATTGAAGGCAACAAATTTGAAAATTTATTGCATTGCATTCCACAAATGCGCTGCCTCCGACTGACTGTTCGCCAGCCTCCTCCTCCTTTTCCCCGCAACAAAAGTGAATTAATCAAATTGCAACTGTCAGCGACAATCGAAGCGGCAATTTGTTTCATAATCGCAAATCAAACACTAGCCACTTGCGCCACAAATGGAAATATGTAGTGTGGAGGAAAAGGTGGCGTCGGCGCTTCGCAGACAATATATTGCATAAACGCCTCAATGGCTGTTGACTTGTAGGCTCAAATATGCATTTATTGGCTGTACATATATATGTATGCACATAAGTGTTAGAAACGCGCGGCATATTAATTTATCAAGTGGCGATATTCGAACAAATTGTTGCGGATTTAGCTGTGGACACGGCAGCGATTTGTTCTAACACCTCACAATCGCATAACTACATATGTATGTATGTATGTACGAGTGTATGCAATTTATCCGCACACGTGCACGTGCACAATGCGCATGCGTGTGTACATACATATGTGTGCGTTCTCGTAAATAACTTGGCTAAGCTAAGTCAATTGGCCGCCAATTGTCTGCTGTAACTGATTGCTTGTCTAATGGACTGTCAGTTGGAGTTTTGCCCCCCTTTCATTGGACCCACGCATTAGCGATAAATTTTGAATGCTGTGCAATTGCTGTGCTGCGAAGAGTGTTGGGAGGTTAAATGCAACTAATGGATTTGTACTAGGTCTGATAATAGAATACATATATATATTATTTTTTAGGAAACAAATTTAAAATTTTGGGCGTTTTCTACAAAACTGAATTCTCGAAAGCTCTAAAAGCTTTAATTTCGTTTCATGAATTGAGAACGGCAAAAAGGCTTGCAACTCGTTGAGTGGTAGTTTTTGTGTAAAAATTTTTCACATATCCGCTGACTCTATTACTGCTTAAGCGGTTTTATCAATATTAATCAGCTTAGGCATTAGTTAGTCGCGGCTAATCTAATACAGCTATAATTGGAGATCCATTTAACCGATTATTTCATAAACCCGCCAAGCGCCAAATATGCAAAAACTAGTAAACCCGCATGGCGTTAAAACGCCCAAAATTTTAATTCAAAAACCTAGAAACTATTCGAAATGTCAGTCAGAAGTATATACGATCTTTCGATTGACACTCATATTTTAATATTTTATACAACTTACGTATACTTGACAAAATTTGACTATTCAAATAGCTGGAAATGCTTCTCAAAAGTATTGTCAAATTAAAATCTGATGAATTACTACGAATTTAATTTTTCAAGCATATGGCAACCCTCCTAAACAAAGGTCAGAAGTTAAGCCTTTTCAAAATCCATTTCACCGATATCCATTTTTTAAAAAATAATCTTAATTGCTGAATATTTTGAACAAAACTTTTAAAACATGTGCCAATCCTCTTCAAACATTATACATTTTCAAACTAAAGATACCTCAACACTCTTTCGTTTGTCACCCGTATTTTAATGTTTGTTATAATTTGGATAGAAGTAAATACGTGGTAACCCTCTTTAAATTTTTTTTTTCACGCTAAAATCGTCTTAAATTTCCTTCGCCTGACATTATGATAAATAGTTTAAATAACTGACGAACTATGTTGAATTTGATATTTTGAACCTGTGGCAATACTCTAAATAGAGTTCAGAAATAAAGCCTTGTCCAACCAATTTCTATTGATACGAATATTTTAATAATTGATTTAACTCATTCAAGAATTTAAATTTAACTTTTTAAACGGGTGGCAACGCTCTTTAACCTTAAAAATACGCTTAGTGTTCAAAGATTTCTTAACACTCTTTTGTTTGATATATTTTAATATTTCATTGTGCATAAGTTAACTGACTTTCAAAGAGGTGGCAACTCTCTTCAAAATATTTACAAACTTTTACCTTCTTAAAGTCTTTCGGCTGGCGCCCATATGGGGCTATTAATTTCTATTACCTAATTCCCTCAATTGAAATTGAATTTAATTTTTGAAAACAGGTGGCACCCCTCCTACAGTGAAGTTAAGAAGCAAATCTTCTTATAACCATTTCGATTAATATCCACTTTGTAATAATTGATTTAACTTTTTAAATATTTTGAACTTCATTTTCCAAAAGGTGGCAACTCTTTTTGAAAAAGTAAAGCCCTGTTGCACATCTACCTGGACACCTGGACCGGGACAAAAAATCTCTTCGCGGATTATATATATAGATGAGTTAAGAACGAAATACTCATCTTTGGAAGTATGCGCCCGAGCCATTGCCGGAGGCTGTTAAATTGGCGTTTAGCAAAAGTTTTGGTATTGCATACAATTTTTTTTTAATTTTTGTACGTCCTACATAAAATTTTAAAATTCCAAATAACTAAACATTTCTGTATAAATTATACGATAATTTTATTTGCTATTAAGCTGGCATTTCAGGGTACTATTTAATATACATATAAGGCTCGAGCGCCCCCCTGCCCCTACCTGGTTACGCCCATGCTTACGGATATGATTAACGACTCAATCATATGAGCATACTTAGTAATGAAATTTTAAATTCCCGGTTTGAGTCTCAGTTAGCGAAAATCTTCCGCAGAATCTTTCTCTCTAACACTCTATCGCTGCCTCATCAGAAAATTACACATGGTCCACACATCAAAACGAGAACATTGACAAACTTATGTGTAGAGTGTGGTTTTCGGTCGTCGATAGAGGATTCTACTAATTTCTAGAAGACAAAAGACAGTTCTGCAACTCTTCATCAGAGGTTTTAAAGCAAATGCAAGGCTTATTGCACCTTTTTGTATGTATTGTCATTACAGCCATTTGAAACTTGGTATTGCAATCGCATCCACCCCGTCAGTGTCGCAATTTTGCCATTGACACACACGCACCCTTGACCATAAATAGATAAATGCAAAATATACATTCCATATGTGTTTGATATCATGTAAATCGTATAGGCAATCTAAAGCTCGGAACACTTTGACGACAGCAAGCGACAAGCAGCATCT
>NW_016177099.1:0-8749 GCF_001687245.7 Rhagoletis zephyria | reverse complement strand
AAACCTAATTTCTCTTTTTTTGTTATTTTTACTCTTAGATAATTCTCAGAAATTTTTATTTTCAAAGTTTGAAGTTTTTCTTCTTTCATACTCTTTTTTGGCTAAGATTTATCTACTCTTCTTTCAAACTCTCTTTCATGTTCTCTTTCATTTAATAAAATTTGGTTAACTTATTACTCAAAAAGCTATTTTTACGTTTTTTAATGAAATAAATGTGTACTTTAAAATACATCCTCGAGATCATCAGCTCTCTTCATAGTCAAGCACTCTCCTAAAAAGATTTAACATGAAGGCCTAAGAGGTGTAATATGGAGTTAGTTGAATTAAGTTGGTGACGTTGCATATTTTGGCTATCAACGATTTCTAGGATCCAGCAGCGGATTGGCTTTCTGTAGACTGGCAGGATTTTAACTTGTATTACAAGTGTTACCCTGAGTTTAGTTTATCCACATCTGATAACAATGCGCCACAATTTTGGGGTCATTGTTTGTAGCAAAATCTAAAAAAATTTTCCTTCTCAGTTCAAATTTTTGTATGGCCATATTAATTTTGCAACTTTTTGCCTCAGTAGAAAAAGAGTTAAAATTCATTTTGGAGCAAAATGTGTATTTGGGATGCATTAAGTAAAATTTCTAGAGGAATAATTTTTTAGAATATTTTAATGGGTTAAAATCCTCTCTCTTATGAAAGGGTCGTTTTGACCCCTTTTTTGGAAAGCCTGAATAAAATGGCATTTGGGAAGTCTGGCATTTGATAACTGCTTGCTAAATAAGCCAGATGATAATCTTAGTGGTGTATTTTCCAGGACATATGGGCGAAAAATTTTTCAAGTCAGTTTAGTATTTTTGAAACAGAAATATCGTAGCGCTAGAACGACGTTTCCACAAAAAGCCTTGTATTACTCCTTTGATGGTAAAGTACTTAAAAACAGAATTGTATACAATGGTATATTTTGGATTAGGTATTAACAAAAATAGCGTAGAACCTATGTTCATTCACAAATGCTTTTAAAATATAAAAAAAAAAACNTGATGGTAAAGTACTTAAAAACAGAATTGTATACAATGGTATATTTTGGAATAGGTATTAACAAAAATAGCGTAGAACCTATGTTCATTCACAAATGCTTTTAAAATATAAAAAAAAAANTTATTAGCTCGGGATGTAACTATGTAATATTGATGCGCCTAAAAGATGCAGCGATTTCCATTTTCAAGTTACATGCCTGATGACAGTACGAATTTGAATTGCTTTAAACTTCCATTCTTAAAGTAACCTGGTGACAGTACGAATGGAAGTTTTAATAGCGAGTTTTTAGTTTTTTAAACTATAATTTTATTTCTGTGAACTTTCATGTTTTTTTTATAAAGATTTTGTCTGAAAATAAAACCTGTTTAAAGATTATCCATTGGGATTTGTTTTGGCTACGGGTATTTGCTTGAAATCCATATTTCAACTTCTCTTATTTATTTTCAATCTCTTTATGCCGTAAACTGAATTCATTGCCTCGATTGCTTGGCTCTTTATTCTCTGAGTTTTTCATACCATCAAGTTAACAAACCTCGTACATGTGCACGAGTACTGTTTCAATAAATACATACATATATACTTTGATAAATTATCGAGCCACTCTACTTTCTCTCCCTGACATGAGCGCATTTGGTTCTTATATAAGGTGAAAGGCAAGAAATCGCAGCTCAGATTGGTTTAGGCAGCCAAATTCTGAAGTTCTAATTTTACAAACGTACCGACGATACGGCGCTAGACATTTTAATCCTATTCGTACTATTGTTAGGTATTTCCTTATTTCATTATATAGGTACATATGTATTTGGTCTTGTTTTAAACTTACTTATGAGCTTACCGTTAAAATTTACCAAATCGTTATTAGGAAAAACTTTCACTTTCAAAATAACAATATATATAAAAGGATATAACTTTTGCACATTTTTAAGACTTTGTGTAATTTGGTAATGTGAAATCGACCCCTAGGTTTCAAAGGTACCCATTAAGAATTTCACTCCAGCCAGAAAATCATTTGCTAACGTTTATAGTGTATAACAGCCTAAAAATATGTTCAAATTGCAGCATAAATATATTAATTTCGAACAAATTACTACACAAAACGGTACCTTATCCCCATATCAATGTCAGAACTCATCACATAACTAGGCGCAGTAGTTGATGCACCTAAAATTATGCCACTAAAACTAGATTTTCAGCGCGCTAATGTTAATATTTTGTGTCATATTATTCGGCGAAGTAGTTTGTAATATAGTCATGCGTTGAGTTTTGTTTTGTTGGCGTGAGAAAAGATCTGTAAATCAAGTGGGTTCACACTTGCTTAGTGTGATTTTTATTGAATTTCATTTACCGCCTTATAAATGGCCAACGCGATTGACAAAACCCATCGCATATATGTACTTTGATTTAACTTCTGCGCCTAAAAGTATGCCTTTATAAGGAGAATTTTCTATGTTATTGTTATAAGTGACAACGACGAAAGAGTGCTTATATTCGCCATCAAAGTTTAAAGCGCATTAGTTAAATCGTTTAGTATGCAATGAGTTTTATCATTGGAGTGGGAATTACTCTTTATTTATTAAAAGATTTTACAGGGAGGAATTTATTGAACTCAACTAAAACTATGTAGACATTTCAGCGTAAACTATTTAGCTTTGTATAAATCAATTTGCATAAATCAGGTGTGTTCGCATTTACTGTGATGTTTTCTAAAGAAATTCCAGTAGAATGTGTACCTGCGGCTGCCGTATTTATATAAGATTTAGAAAGAGCTGGACGCATAGGTTTAGGCACTATTCTTATAAGTTTCATCAATATTAAGACATAAACACGGTTGCCTGTTTGGTCCAGTGGTCTAACTCTTTTTAAAATGGTATATTTCACAAGCCTTTGGTTAGGTTTTATCATCTTTTCGCTTTATGCAATAGTTTCGCGTTTTCCATTTTTTCTATTTAATTGATGAATATTCCGCCCTATGTTGAATATCGTCATCGTCAGTAAAAGTGACGATACGGCCATCGTCAGCTATGTTACTGATGCGCTGACGATCGTCGGCGTGACGATGACGATATTCAGCATAGGGTTCCGATTGGCAACACACCTGCTAAAAGTGTGAAAATGGCTGGCAAAAATATGGAAAGGTAGCAAAACTTTATTCATCGCATTTAGCACATGAAGATAATATTCGATTTCAATCAAAAAGATATTAAACATCTTGAAATTATTACATCNAATTTCCCGCATTGGTAAATGATGCAGATATAATTTAAATTCAATTTCGCAAACTGAGGCTGAGTGAAGATAACTTAAAAACTGTACCAATATAGAACGTTTTTGGGATCAAGTAAGTTTGATTTAAAATAGATTGGGTGAAGCGGCTTTTTGAGAATTGTGTGATTTGGTTTAAAACATTTTTAGTCTGCCTCACAGTTCCGCAGCAGCTGAGCGCAAATTTATTGATTTAGCATTAATAAAAACGATATAACAAACAAATTATAATTTAAAATTTTAAATAATATAATGTTAATAATATACAATTGTAATGCACTTTGGATGCAATATAAAAGTAAATCGTTATACAAACTAAATTACCATTTTTTCTTGATAAAGAGGAATACACTCCACACAATTTCCCGATGTAAAAAAAATTGGTAAATTTTTTACCATTTGGTTAATTTTTTGGTCCGAAAAATAAATTGGAAATGGCAATCGGGGACACAAGTTATATGATACGTTGAATTTTGATTTAGTTCCCGATTTATGTTTAATTATCCTGTTTCTTTTATTTTTTTTACAGATATCACAAGGCGAAATTATTTAACATTTGCACGATTTTCTTAGAAATAAAAAATTTACCTAAAACTAAGATAGTGTGTCAGGGTTTTAAGATATATTAGTTAGCATAGTTTGTCTGCGCTATGAGGGAGCTGAGATAGATATATGCATG
The DNA here is from genome assembly GCF_001687245.7 of Rhagoletis zephyria. Lineage (NCBI taxonomy): Eukaryota > Metazoa > Arthropoda > Insecta > Diptera > Tephritidae > Rhagoletis > Rhagoletis zephyria. Next base: position 4,779 of record NW_016177099.1, on the reverse strand, counting down.
TAGGGATATATGTGATACATGTGCATATATGTATGTATTAGACTCCAGCGCAATTCCATTTAAACGGCCCAAGCATGTAGATGCCAAACTAGATTATCGCTAGTACCGTTGCGCGTTATCGCCTACCGTTGCGCAGTGACGGAATCACCTATGCAGATGCGTGCCTTTTTTATTGCATGGGTCTTGGCTTTTCAATTTAAGGGGCACTAGAATCTGCATTTTCCGACACTGTTTTGTATAGATGTTGTGATCGCAGCATTTTCGTTGACATAATTATGAGTATCGCAGAAGCAGAAAAAATAGTCAACGAGTACTGAAAAGTGCTTGATGAACGGTTCTGTGACTACTACTTATCAAGTCTTCAGTCTTAAGAGCTCCTAGAGTGTGAGAACTTGTACTTAGCTATTCACGACAAGACGAAATAGATATTTACGTTTCCGTCATTACCACAGTCAAAATTTTCCCTGTGACCACGAGGGACCGATGAAAGGGAGGAAGGAAAGGAGGGTAGAGTTTCACAGAAAAATTCCTTAATAGCGACAGCGATTTAAACCCTACCTACCAGATATGGCAGAGCTGAGTTCGTTAATTGTCTTTTGACATAACTAAATTAAGTGTGGTGTAAGGCAATGGTGATAAACCATGCCTACCCTTAAAAGTCTTTCTTGATTTTCAGAATGAATAAGTTAGGCTTACAGGTCTGTACAATTTGAGTAACTGAAAGGATTGTGTTGGCCAATTTAGGAGAAAATAACACGGATAAGTGTGCCTTGCGTACTTTGAGCTACAACCTGCTCCGTTTACTTTGATAGAATAGAGATCAGTACCTTCTCCATATCAAAGATGGACCAGATTTGCGATAACTTCTTAAAATAAGGAACTTAAACGTGCCAACGTTAATCCCAGAAAGTTCAGACCAAGCTAGTATTTCCGAACCTCTTTGTTGTTATTCATAATGGTGCCGTCTGGTCTCTTTAGGGGACCTATCCCATTAGAAGGTTACAAAATAAAATTGAATGCAGATTTGACTCACATTGATATCTCCAAAAAGCAGAAGCTACAACCCAAAATCTCTGCTGTAGTATCAATAGCAGCAGCCTGTATGTATAGGAAAGTAACTTGTGATCATTTGTAAACCAAATTCGTACATTTGACTAATTGAGCATCAAAAACCATCTGCTTGCCGCCCACTTTTTCATGCTATGCAGAAGTCACAGAAGCAAACTTGCTGCTTAAATTCAAATAAACAATACGGAGGCTGTATGTGCGCAAGTGCCTATGTGTGTCTGTATGTACATAGCTCTGCAATTGTGTACAGGCGAGCAGTTCGGTCGTTCCGTTGCATCTCACGTTCATGCGCCAAGTTCACTTTCGCAGTCACTGTCAAACGATTACTCCACTATTTACACTCCCGTAAATCTTACAAGCATACAAAGTCTCTACCGAGACTACATATGTACATATCGACAAACATGTCGTACGGCATTATTGTACAATAGTATTTCATGTCTTTACTCCGGTACGGTAGCCAGAGCCAATGTTATTGCATGCTACATGCGAGTACATGTTGCACGCTGCGCCTAGTTCAACTCAGTTTCTGCAGCCCAGTATCATCAAGTCAAGCCTGCAGTCAAGTCAAAAAGTGAGGCGCGCGCATGTTCGTGCACGTTTCGACTGCAGTTTTCCGCGCACGCGCTTAGCTTTGTTGGTGTTGCTGCTGTCGTTCTCGACGAGCTCCAACTGTGCATCGACTGCCTATGCTTCTACATACATAGCTTGTGTCATGCTGACAGCCATCAGCAACAAGCCGCCAACTGCTCGCTGGGGTTTTCGCTTGTCCCCTCCACTTGATTGTGCGCTCTTCGTCTCTGCCCACATAGTACTCGTATATTGCTTGCCAAGCTGCTAGTTGGGTATATCATTTAAGCCTGATCGAAGCGTGCCGTGTACAGTGCAGCACAAAAAGTCTTTTGGCGCGAAGATTTCGATTTTCTTTCAGCTGGTTTTAGCGTAAACTAAACAACGCTGATTTTAGCCAGTTTTCCCGGTTTTTTGTTAGTTGACGTTGGCACTGGTTGCATGAAAAAAAAACTTCATAAAAATAGTTGTAGTAAGAACAATGATAAGTGGTAGCGCGTGTTGTAGCGTGCTGCGGCTTTTCTGGTTGTGGGCTTGTGCCTACAAACATACATATGTATATATGTACATTGTTATGTAACTCCAGGGTTCCCAACGATTATAAAAAAAAAAAAAACTAAAAATAGATGATTCAGTAAGTGCTCAAGGGGTTGGAGACGGCCGAAGCCTAGGCGTTATAGGTATGTATTAACCCTTGGTTAGACCCAGGTTGCATCCAGGCCCTAGCAACATCCAAAAGAAGTTATAGTGAAGGTTTATTTATAACAGCCGTCGCTTCTCAGAAGGTAATGGAAAACCTCCGGGTGTATTTGTGATATGCGAATGGTCTACGCTAAATGGAATATTTTTTCTTCGTCGACTTATAGGGCAATTCTCTTTCGTACGACAAATGAAAGACAGATGGCTAGATAGCTCGTTAGCTATTCCAGCACAAAAGTCTTTGAAAAAAAGCATCGCATTCACTGGTAGGCTATTCGAGAAATACGGGTTAGAGTCCTCAGGGAACGGAATTTTTATTTGTTTTTTCTATTTTAATTTTTTTCTGGTTTTAATTTAATTTAATTTTAATTATAAGATTTCGTTGTCCTAAAAAACAAATACTAGTATAAATTTTTTTAAATGCATATTTTTTTTAAGGGGAAAAAAATATTTTTAATATCGATTAAATTTCAAGAAAGTATTTGTAAGTTTTGATTCTNTATTTGATTTTTTTCTTTTATTTTAATAGACACTTTCTGTGTTTAGATATATTTATTTTTAAATTTCACTGAATTTTAAGAACCTACATTATTTATTTCTTCAATTAAATTTCTTGACATTTAACTTTCTTTTTATTTTTAAATTTTGTTTTATTGTATTGTGTTTTATTTAATTTTTTTCTTTTAGTGATTTAATTTTTTTAATTTTCTGATTTGATTTTTTTGAAAAGGATGTTTTTAATTAAATTTTTATTTATTTTTTAGAAAAAAAAATTGTGTTAAAATTTCTTTTAATTTTTGAAATTTTTTATACGTTCTTGTGTTTGTTGTCTAACAGGGCAATTTTGACAAAGTCTTTCGTAAGACAAGCTCTTCACTGTCTTTTGAAAGACAAATTGAAATATTTGCTAAAAAGGAGATCTTAGCGTTATGCTGTTCGATTTTTAGCAATAAGTTTTTTAAATAAATTAAATTAAATAAACAAATATAATCAAAAATAAATAAAAATATTTAAAAATGAAATCAAGATTAAAACAAATATAGTTATATCTAAAAACTAAGAGAAAATTTAATTTACAAAAAAAAAAAAAAAATGAATTGCAAAAGAGCAAGGCTTTTAAAATTTAAGTTAAAAAATAAATATTTTTATTAAAAAAAATCTAAAATATTAAAGAAAATTAAATCTAAAAAGGAAAACAAAAGAATAAAAAAAATTTTAAAAATTTAAAATTGAATGAAACAATGAAATTATATTTTTCTTTTTAAAACAATAAAATCTAAGAAAATGGAAAAAATATACTGCGTTTTCAAAAATTTAATGATATTAATAAAATATATTTTCGCTTTAAAATAATAAAAACTTAAAAAAATAAAAAAATTATATGAGATAAGATAATAATTAAAAAAAATATATATGTATTACAAAAAAAATAGCTGCCCGAGATTTCGAATCCGGATCTCTCGAAATGCACACTAGTGCTCTGCTCACTCGGCCATTGCGACTGTTGGAGCGGCTAGAATTGCCCTGTTATAACATCTTGCTAATTGGCCACCAATTCGAAAAACTCAAAAAATAATATTAAATCACATTTCCGATTAGAATTGTTCTTGTAAGGGATTGTTGCATGCATCTGAGATAGCTCTTTGTAGGCATTCCTGAAAAGGCAGGCAATCCACCGCCTGCGTCTTTTCCGATGCTTTTGAGACCTCTTATCATTGTACGATAAGGGAACATCAGTAGGTCTTCGCTTTTTCCATGATAGGTCCAAATGTGAGAATGCTGAGTGCAGGTCTCTAATTATTTCAAAGTATCTTATGATTTTGGAAGTCTATCATAATTTTTCTTTCGTAATATTCGCTACGTCTTTGGTAACCCTCTTCAGAATATTTCCATTTCCCTTCAAGCACACATTCGCGCATTTTCCAGCTGCCGCACATTTTCTGCACTTTGTGTTCCTCAAAAGTGACTATGAAAAGAATTGCAAATTTTCGACTTTGCTGCGGGTAGTGGTTGTTGTAGTTCTACGCTAAGTTATTCCTTTTTTTATTTCTATAATTTTTTGCTGCTGCTGAAGCTGTTGCTTTTTGTTTGCTAGCATATATGCTACTTNATACATTTCTTGATTAGTGCGCTTCTGGTTAGTATAAATACTAGATTTTAAGGCCAAGCACCAATATACCTCCGCTAGTGAAGGCACTTAGAATTTAGGGCTTAGTGGAAGGAATATGCTCTAGTCTGGTAACTAAACTCCGTCGAGACATGCTGCTGTTCTGATCGATGACCAAGAACTTCCAAACTCGCCTTATCCAGGTTGTTACGTGACACCGTGAGTATTACAAGGTTTGGGGCCCGGAGATTCTAAAATAACGGCTTCGCAATAGCTAGGAATCACCTCATGATGGCCGTACTCGGCAGGAACGCTACCTATGGGCGGATATCTCC
>NW_016177098.1:0-8749 GCF_001687245.7 Rhagoletis zephyria | reverse complement strand
ACGTTTGATATATCAGATCCGCTTTTCAGCATTAAGAAAGCGATACTCTCCTCGCTCAATAAGTGAATTATTGACATAAATACATAAAATCAGCTGATGAATTTAGTTCTGTAGCTGAACAGTTTTAGATCTCGACACTTAACAAACTCCTGCCTATCGTGACTCGGCACAAAAATTTAAAATATTGGTTCCGTACGTCATGCGGACTGCGCCCCTCGTGCGGATGGGCGGGAATGGAGGGTAAAAACCGTTGGGATATTATTATATGGAATACACTGGCATCATATTCACTTGTATCTTCGTTTTTTATTTGGATGATAAGTGTCCTGGTCGATGGGTTCTGGATTATGGCAGCCTTCTTTAGAAAAAATATATTAATTTAAAATAAAAATAAACGAAATCGGCCGAATTTTATATAACCCTGCCTGACATGAAAATTTTATCCGCAATAAGGCTAGGATCCATTTTNGAAAAAATATATTAATTTAAAATAAAAATAAACGAAATCGGCCGAATTTTATATAACCCTGCCTGACATGAAAATTTTATCCGCAATAAGGCTAGGATCCATTTTTAACAGATTTTGGATCTCTTAGTCAAAAATGGAAACATATATATTTGAATTTTAAGAAAACAAGGCAAATAGCCAAATCGGCTAATTTTTTTTTACAAAACGGCTAACAAATCGGCTGCCGGCTAAACCGAAATTTCTTCAGCTGTTTGCTATCGCAACCGGCTAAATTTAGCCGGAAAACGGCTAAAATGGCAACACTGGTAAAGTTACAAAGACGTACAATCATAAGCCTATTTGGTCGACACCCAGCAGAAATCGGTTGTATGCATTCATGAAGTAGGCATGCTGTATGAGTGAATTAGTGTGAACAATTCATGCGTAGTCATGAGTTTCCACAAATAAATTCAAATTCTAGCGAATTGCAAGTTAACATATGTTGTTGTTTTAACTACATTCTTAATAAATTTGAAGTGGAATTTTTGTAATATTTTCAGTCTTGTACAAAAATTTTAGTGAACGTACGTGTTGTGCGATAATATTTTCAGGACTAGCGGGCTTTTACAAGATATGCATTTGCATATGTAAATGCTACTTTTTTGTATGTCACCGTATATTAAAATGTATCAGATTTCTACTGCATCACTAAAAAATGTTGCGTTTTTCCGGCGGGATTACAAAATCTATTATATTTACGGTGACCATCCGTCCTGTATTATACGGGACAGTGCTCTTTTTTGACCCATTGTCCTGGTAATTTATTTATTTTATACGGGAAGCTAAATTTTCTGTATTTCTTTTAATGTCCTGTATTTGTCCCGTATTAGGTGTTTCAAAAGAATCTAAGCATTTCTGTAATTTTTTGAAATAATTAAGGTTAAAGTCAAGTAAGATTACTTATTGTAAATTCTGGGTAAATGCATTTGAAATGATTCTTGCCTAAGTAAATGCAGGTTAATTAACTAATCTAAATGAATGTTACTATTTGTCACCAAATAAACACTAAATTGAACTATACAAATATGGGAATAACTTATGTTTTCAAAAAAGTGGTTAAAAAAAATTTGCATCGATAACTTAACACAATGGCTAGAGGCGTCGCCTGTGGGGACTCTTTCATATATGTATGTATGTGCAATATTTACCGTTATATATTTTTTGTCTATTCGGTTATTCCATGGGTAACTCATGCTTTATTTAAATTTAAAAAATTAAATTACTACAGCATTTTAATGAATTAGTGTGTAGACCAGTTTTGTTTTGTAGAAGTTTCGTTAGTATACACTTCAGTTTTTACACATTGAATATATATCTGCATATTTAGATATTTACGCGTATCTATTTACATTTATTTATGTACAAGTCTACAAAATCTTATTACTTATAAAGCGATTTTTAATCTTCGTTGCTTAACACACATTCTTTTAATTACTTCTTGTGTTGTAATCGGCACAACATTATGTACCGCTAACATCGTTAAACCATTCAGCCGCTCCTTAATTGTATGAAAAGAAGGGACAAATAAGATAGCATATTCAACAATTGAGTAGTCCACTTGCAAAGTACGCTATGTAAATTTTTTTCGATTTTTAGTTTTAGGTGGGTTTCATGTCCACTAACAGCAGGGTGAAACATTTTTCTTTATTCTGAAAAAATAGCATGAAATGTTAACTACTCTTGCAAAAGTCGCTATAATACTTATTTATACACTTTCAAATGTCTCCTCTTCGTATGAACTTAGAAAACTGCAAGAAAACGTGGTAGTTTCGGTGCCTAGTGGAAGAGGTCGCAAAAAAGAAGCAAACCAATCTTCCTAGAGGAGAGAACGCGAAAAGCTAAAAAAAGCTAGCTATGTAAAAGTTACTGTTTCAAAACTTGCAATATTAAATTTTTAAATATAAAATTTGCAAATCTACCATACTGCAATTTTATTTTTTTAATGGTATTAGGCTCTTATTTATCCAAATTTTCAGGTAATAAAAAAAGATACAGTTCGGATGTTACTTGTTATCGTAGACGTTTTTTTTAATTTATGGCTTACTTTTATAAAATCACATAACGCTATTTGCAAGTGGACTACTCATATATTCATTAAAATAATTTTNTATTTTAGATTTTTAGTTTTTGGTGGGTTTCATGTCCACTAACAGCAGAGTGAAAAATTTTTCTATATTCTGAAAAAAATAGCATGAAATGTTAACTACTCTTGCAAAAGTCGCTATAATACTTATTTATACACTTTCAAATGTCTCCTCTTCGTATGAACTTAGAAAACTGCAAGAAAACGTAGTAGTTTCGGTGCCTAGTGGAAAAGGTCGCAAAAAAGCAGCAAACTAGTCTTCCTAGAGGAGGGAACGCGAAAAGCTAAAAAAAGCTAGCTATGTAAAAGTTACTGTTTCAAAACTTGCAATATTAAATTTTTAAATATAAAATTTGCAAATCTACCGTACTGAAATGTTATTTTCTAATGGTATTAGGCTCTTATTTATCCAAAATTTCAGGTAATAAAAAAAGATACAGTTCGGATGTTACTTGTTGTCGTAGGCGTTTTTTTTTTAATTTATGGTTTACTTTTATAAAATCACATAACGCTGTTGGCAAGTGGACTACTCATATATTCATTAAAAGATAATTTGTCATCCGTCTGAAATAAAAAAATTTTAAATCAGAAGGATAAAATAGTATTGTGTTATTAATTCAAAAGTAAATAATTGTAGTTCAATGACGAAGGGGGGGCGAGGAATCTATCCCCCCATATCCCCCCTGGCTACGCCACTGCACTAGAGAGCAACCAATCCAAAGCCTCTTTTACCGCGACCACCTCAGCCTGGAAAACGCTGCAATGATCCGGTAGCCTAAATTTCAGGTCGATGGAAGACACACCCATCCACCTTCCCATTCAGCTTCGATCCATCTGTAAATAAGTTTACAGGTTCTCGATTCTAGATACTGCACCCCTCCCAGTCTCCTCTCGCAGGAATGTGGGTGGTAAAAGATCCATTCGGACCCAGAGTGCAGTGGTCCGTCCGAGTCGGTAGGAACCCGAAGCCTTTTAGAATTTTGAAGTGCCCATAGCTCGAGGTGAACTTAAAACCCACCCCACTTAGCCTTCCTGCGGCGCGCGCAGTGGCAGCTCTGCCAGCTATATCTATAGGCACAACATTTAACAAGGCATTAAGCGCAAGACTAGGTGTGGTTCCCCACTGATTCCAATTAAGGCGGCTCTTTGCACCTTCTCCACCTGTTTGACGATGTTGGTCTTGCCAGGTGCGTTCCACCAGACGAGTACCCCATATAATAAAATTGGTTTAATTATAGATTCATAAAGCCAATGAACTACATTCGGCGAGAGACCCCAGCGATTGCCAATGGCCCCAACCACAATACAATGCTATTGTAGCCTTCTTGCCTCTTTTCTCTACGTTAGATTTCCAGGTAAGCTTACTGTCAAGAATCAAGNCAGCTTTGGAAGACAACATTTCCGAAGAAATTCGGGCTATTCCGGCCGAAATGCTCGAAAAAGTTGCCCAAAATTGGACTTTCCGAATGGACCACCTAAGACGCAGCCGCGGTCAACATTTAAATGAAATTATCTTCAAAAAGTAAATGTCATGGACCAATCTAACGTTTCAAATAAAGAACCGATGAGATTTTGCAAATTTTATGCGTTTTTTTTAAAAAAAAAGTTATCAAGCTCTTAAAAAATCACCCGTTACTTCACCCTGTCTTAGAGTCTTAGATGAAGACCACCCATTGAGAGAAGACGGCAATTCGGTACCTTATATCTCCTAGTTAAAAAAACAATTTCCGTTTTACTTGGATTTACACCCAGCCCGCAACTAAAGCCCAGTTCTCAACCAAGCTCAGGTAACCTGCATAAGTTCAAACAGCGTTTCCGGAAACTTTCGTTTTGTTATCAATACTACATCATCGGCATTGGCGAAAGCCACTTCTCTCCAGAGCCACCAACAGGTCATTGATGACAACGGCTCAAAGCAACGGCGAGAAAACTCTACTCACATATCTCCGGATTGAAGCGCTCCCCCACTTTGCCGTGACAGTTCTGTTGCAAAGCAGGCGGTAAATAAACCTGGCATGGTCGGCTTGGGAGTTAACTACAGCCTCAGGCAAAACATTATTAAAAGCCCCCTCGACCGACCGCAAATTCCTTCTGCCGTGTGTAATGCCGTTTCAACAGACTTGCCCTTGCAGTAAGCATGCTGATCAAAGGAAAGGCGCTCTCTGAGGAACCCGCTCCTGAAATGCACATCGATCAGCCTCTCCAGCGTCTTTACAAGAAACGAGGAGACACTTATCGGCCTCGTGTCCCTGGGTGATACATGAGAGGCTTGAACACCACTCTGACTACCCTTCGAGGCCCCGGAACATGACCATTCGCCCCAAAAAGCCCTCGAAAATGGTCATGAACCAGCAGCACTACACTTCTGCAGTGGGCCGGTATTATGCCGCCTGGGCCTTAAAGAGCTAATGGCCCAAAGAAGGCGATCCACGGTTAGGATTTCCGAAACGCTCGTCTCAGGGCTCAACGCCTCTAACCGGATCCCTCCCGGATCCGGGTTGCATGGGAAATCAGCAAATAAAAATGATGATGAAAAATAAAAGTGTTAAAAAGGTGCCATTCTTTTTAATTCTTCCCATTTAGCATTAAAATTAGAAACACAGTTCAATGCCAAAGTAAGATAAACCAGTTGTATACACTATAGAAATTAGAAAATGTTAGTTGAGAAAAAGAAGTACACGCAAAGGATTTTACAAATATGTATTGAAATATTACTATTTTTCAAAAGTGCCATTTTTGCGCTTTGTGCCAAATTGAAAAATTAAGTGCCATATAAAGTAAAATAGGGCCATGGCATGATTTGAGCCAATTTGGCAGCCCTGGCTCTCATCCTTTATGTATCCCAAGGGGGGCGGGATTCTCAGAGAGAACTCGCTGAGCCTCCACGAAGTCCGCTTCATTTTCCTAATCTCGGATTTATATATCCCAAGCCCAATCTTATACAGTGCCCAGTCGGAGGCTGATATACTCTTCCTGGCCTTATTGAAAAGGCCTCTGTTTGAGGCCCTAAGATCCGAGAGCTCTTCTGACCACCATAACGGTTTGCTCTTAGCTTTGTGCTGACTCAGGCGACAAGACATATCAATAACCCTTTTTCACGAAGTCTTAATTCGTCGATTGAACTTTCAAGCAAGGTCCCGCTTTCTGCAGTATAAGTCCCAGTTGGTTTCCTCAGATTACTGTAAGGTTTGTGCTTAGGACGCGCTTCGTCCAAAGTGAATTGTATGTACCGATGATCAGAGAAGGAGTGGTCACTGAGGCCTCTCCAGCCAGAGATACGGGACATTATATCAGAAGAGGCCAGCGTGATATCTAAAACCTCTTCCCTGCTAGCCGTTAAAAAAGTGGGGTTCCTTCATTTAGAATCAAGTTAAAGAGTGACTAACCTTTAGTGTTGATGTCCGAGCTGCCCCAAATCACATGGTGGGAATTTGCGTCAAACCCAGTAACCAGAGTTCTCCGGTTGCACTCTCCAGGCTCACCACCACAATCTCGAACCAAGATCGAGGTCTACCTGCGTCCCGCTGCACCACCAGTTTGTAGTCCTTTGTCCCGATACCAGAAACCTTTAACAGGGTCGGTACGGGATGCATTCGCAACCCCAGAAGCACCCTCACCACAGCCCTCCTGGTCGCCGCTTAGCACCCCCTGGGCCACTCGAGCGACCGCACATGCTGCTCAGATAGCTGCGCAGCACCGTGCTCGCCGTAGCGCGCCAAGATCTTCGTACCCATACGACGGTCATCACGTGCTTTTCTGGTTGGCCCGGTGTGCCGTTTAGGCCTAACGGAGGAATTCCCCACGGGCTTAGCAGCGAGCCCTTCGCTGGTTCCGGCCACACTGTCCAGTGGCCTCCTGTCCAGATCCGCAGACGACTTCATCTGCGGCCCGACTTCCTTCCTGGCTGCAGGCGAATTCGCCCGCGCCACTACCCCCGAGTCTTGGTGCGCTGGGTTCACACCGGCACCACCAAAGACGAGTACAGGCAAAGAGGTCCACTCCGACCCCTGACTGCACCTTGCAGCATCAGCTGCGCCACCCTACCCAGGAGTCGATTCCGCCTCCTTTAAAGAAGAGTGCACGAGAAGATTCAACTTAGAGTCTTCCCCGCCGCTCAAATTGTTACTGGAATTGGTTTTGTTGCTGTTTTTTTTATTAGAGTTTTTTTTTGTTTTTTGTTTGTATTCATCTTGATCGTACGACCACCGGCCCGACGAGGCGGCAGCAAGGCCACCGCTACTCCCTGAGGCGGCCGGGTGTCAGGAAAGCGCCGTTAAAATACAACCGGTCTGGTGAACCCCCTGGCCGCAAACCTTCCAATATGCACGGTCTCGCTTAACACCTGTTATGTCGCTGACTGTTGGGGTAAGGTTGGCTGGCGTACAGGCATGCTCGCTAGCCCAGGCTCAGCTCGTCGGCGGGGGGGTCATCTCCAACCATCTTACCTGCAGCTGACACTAACAAACAATAGTAATCATGCCTGGTTGTAGTCAGAATACTAAATCAAACAATAGAGGGGAAGCTGAAGAAGATAGAAAAAGGCCCGTCCTGGTCAGGTGGAGTCAACCACCCCTACTAAATTTTTTTTTCTGTAGCCTTGGACCCTGCCGTGACTCCAACAACTGGCAGAGTCCCCTTAGCCTGACCGGTTTCCGTCTGTCTAGTGTCCAGTCATGTCCCTGTCATCCCAGTCATTGCGTCGCGCCAACCATTTCCCCTCTTGTTGCACCAGTGCAACACCCACACCAAACAACTACAAAATTAGCAAATCATAATTTTTTTTTTCTATCACTGATTTACATGCTCTTTATTACAAAAAAAACTTACAAATCTATTACCTAACTACAAATCCAAATCCTGATACAGTTCCTATTTCCACTAAATTTGAGTTCAATATCTATAGTAAAAACTATACTAACTAAACTTATTACTATATTTAAAAGTTCACTCTCCTATGTACATACGTATATTCCAATTCAACAATTAACAAAATTCAATTCCTTCATGTTACTCATTATACTGATAACAAAAAAAAAATCAACTTCAACAAAAAAACTCCGAATAACCTAATTCATATATATATGTACATATGTGTTTATGATGTAATCCTCAAATGGATAATAAAAATACTAAGCAAAAAAATAATGTTAAATAAAAAATAAATTAAAATGGTAACACAAGATGAAAATAAGTGTGGTGCGACACATCTCCCATCTCAAAAATACTCAATTTAGTTTAGCGAGTTTCTAATGTTTTGCCCGTCGCTGTATATAATCCCCAAAAAACTCCTACTCTTATCTTCTCTACAACTTGTATTCTTGTATGAATACAATTAGTGAATGTATATAAGTGACTAGGTATGTTCATGTGTATGTATATTTCTATTTGTAACTTTGTACATAAGCTTACGTTCTAGCACTTACCAATCTCACGTGTGATGTAGGCGCCTGCATACAGAAGATATGGTTCAGCTGAAAAAGAATAAAAGGCAAAAGACTTCCAATACCTAGCGAGAGTAAGAGCCAATTTACACGACGACTTTTCACCCTGAGTTTTTGGCACGTTCCCTCTTGAAAAAGTCTTCGAAAATCCTCGTGCATTTACACGATGACTTTTTCTTTGCGGCGTTTCTTGCGTATTTTGGACATTTAAGCGTAAAATTTCCTTTGGTCAACTCTTTTCAACTCATTTTTAAAGCGGAGCGAATCGCGAACTCAAAGCAAAAATACGAAAAAGTGAACTCGATAAAAGCGAAGCGTCAAAAAAACCCCTCGATTTCGCTCACCGTGCGTGCTTGCCTACCCCGCTGACTTCGCTACACTTCTTGCCAACAAGCTCGACATGCATGACTTTCCACCCAGGGTGAAAAGTCATCGTATAAATTGGCTCTAATTGAGTGGGAATATTTTTGGGGTTCACTACGCATGGACTAGGAATGGTCAATGAGACATTAATACTCGCCCGTGATGATCGCCACGTTTCTGGCTGCCTACCAGACTATTTTTAAATTACAGACAAAAAACTTAATATATATGTCTATCTTCAAATATGATCGGCCTAAATAATTAATAATAAAACAAAATATATATAAAAGCTCGATAAAGAAACAATATATGGGCATTCCCATGGGGGCGCACGTGACAGTCGTACGATTTCAA
>NW_016177097.1:0-8750 GCF_001687245.7 Rhagoletis zephyria | reverse complement strand
ATCACAGGGTGTACCGCTGATGGAAATCTGAGAAATCCGATACCAGGTGGTTTATATGTCGAAAATTAGTAAAGTGTGTTGGTATGCAGTCAGAAATGTATACAAACGTACATACGTACATATGTATATACATATATAGATGCTCCACCCCTTGAAAAGTGTTAATAATGTGTACATAGTTGATTGCTAAGTATTTAATATGTATGTGTATATGAATGGAAAGGCCTGTTGATGATGAGAACAAATAAAATTTAATTTGAAATAAAAGAAAGTTTTATAATTACTTATTTATTTTGATAATAAGAATTTTAAGCATAAATGTCCACAATTATATGAATTATAGCTTTGCTGTTGATTATAGTTCGATTCCGGTTCTGAATGGTATCGGATTTCTCGAATTTCCATCAGCGGAGCACCCTGTGATCGGTTCCGGTTCCGGACTCAGATTTGTCACCAGCTACATCTTGCGGCTTGTATCTGGGTTCTGAACTTGGAAAATCGGCGACATCTTGCGGCGGAGCAGCAAAGCTTGCGGCAGAGCACCAGCAAACCGTATAGCGGTTCTGCACCGGTGCAAGCAGCAAACCATATGNTGCGGCGGAGCAGCAAAGCTTGCGGCAGAGCACCAGCAAACCGTATAGCGGTTCTGCACCGGTGCAAGCAGCAAACCATATGCCGATTCTGGACCGGTGCAGGCAGCGCTGCTTTCAGAATCTCGGTCCTTGCGGTATGTTTGAAATAAAACCGGGTCAAAAAAGAAAAGTCCTTATTGAGCCAAGTTTCAACTAAGACATACACATCAAAATCACAACGCGATGTGAATAAAAATACCTCTCTCGTTTTTGTTCGCATACCCGAGATATTTTGATAATAAAGTCTTAAATTTAGATTATTAGAGATCCTATGAGAAGAATTAATATTAGACTTAATACTATGACCCGTTCTGATCCTTTGGAAAGAAGCGAAATGGCCGAACACTAATATCTGCCGGCCAAAGATTAGGATCCAAAAGTTTACTATAGAATGCAGGTGGAACGCCAAGTTTAAAGTTGATGTGCTGAATATCATCAAGCGAAGTCTCTTTCTTCAGAAGGATAAAAAGTATCTTGCAATACCGGAGTGCTTTCCAACATAAGAAATTACATTTTCAGCGGAAACTGACGGTTTAAATGAAGATAAATGAACCCATTTCTTTTTGACAATAACGTCAAGCTCAGTAGACACATTCCGCCCGGCAACTACATTTTTTCGCTTAGAAGCATTCTTATAAGGCACAGTAGCCCTATTGGTGAGATCACAAGCAGAGTCAAAAACAGTGTGAATGTTAGGAGAAGCGCCAGCAGAGCCATGAAGAGTATCAACAGTCCCAGGAGAGGATGTAACTAAATTCGATGTTAACGCAGCAGAATGAGTATTAGCGCAGCTGAAAACGTTAGAAGCAGCATCACGCACACTCGATGTGGGAATAGTAGTAGACGACAACGGAGCAGAGCCAGCGAGCGAAGCAGCAGCGATAGCGTCGCGGTTCCGCACCGCCGACGACGAAGGCACATTAGTAGATGCAGGCGCACCAGACGGCACTAATAAATTTTTTCCGAGCGTTGCTTTATTGGAAAGTGTAGTGGTACGGCTGACGCCGGTCAACACAGCATCCGCGGCGCTGGAAGCAGCAACGAACGAATACGTAGGTGGGGTGACATGCGATGATGACGAACAATTATTATTATCTGCACTCACTTTATAAGTGGCAGCATTATCACAATTCCTTTTGGCGATAGCGGCCATAACATAGCAATGCAAATCTCTGACCTCTACTGTCAGTAGAGCAATCACTTCGTCTTTTTTGATTATACTTCGCTGCATAGAGAGAATATCTTCGTGCATGCAATCCAATTTTTTCAGTATTTTGTTGTTATCACCATGCAAATTGGAGATTAAGTTCATCAATCGTGAATTCTCCGCACAGAGTAAATCAATCGAATTGCAAATAGACGACAAAGATAATAGTTGTGCAGAAAAAACTCTTATTCTCGCTAAGCATAAATTCAACGTCTGACGGCAGAATAACAACACAATCCGTATGGAAGAAATTATTGCACTTCGCGCATTGAACTTTGGACTGCGTGCTGCGATCCACCTTTTGACCGCACAAACAAGGCATTTTTGGATAAATTTATTATTTTCAAATGAAAAACAATAAAGAGTCACTGTCTCACTAAATTTTTATGTTTGCACCATTGTAAAGAGAGCAAAAATAAACAAGGTAATTTGAGAAATATCAGAGCGAGTAAAAAACAAGTCTTAACACCGCGACGTTCGCTCTTACAGAAAAGATTTTACATTTAGATTAGAGTATACATATGAAATTATTTCTTGTATATACGAGCTTTCATTGGATATCACTTATCGAAACTTTGAAAAAGTGCATTGGGTCAAGTTAATACGCTGACCGAAAAAAACAGTTCGCATCTCTGGCAATTTTATGGTTTGTACAAAGGGCATACATCAAGATAACCAACCGTTCAGCTATAGAAATACTAAAAATGCAGATTGCTAGTACTTTTTACGCTGATTTTAACTATATAAATATTATTTTCCGCAATTAAAAAGTAAAGTAGATATAAAAGGTAAAACAAAAAAATTTCGATATTTTAAAATATTAATATTTTTTAAACTACGTAACCGATTCAAAAGGTAATTATATCAAAATAAAGACAATTAATTTATCTTGAAGCTGATATATAAAATGTGTATGCTCTTTTATACATTTCAGCCAAAAATATTATAAAACAAAAAAATATAATATTTTCATAAAATAACCTTTTTTTAGAAAAAGTCTATAATCAATACTAAAAAAATTTATATTATTTAGAAAGTGCAAGTTTTTACCTTTAATTTTATATACATATTATATCATGATTTGCTTTTGAGTTTTCAGAATTCAGTGATAATAAAAAATATAAATGCATGTATGTGCAAATGCATATTGTAGTTAATTCAACGGGTTGGCTTTCCATTATGGCCGTTCGTTAAAGGGGCGGTGGCCGAAAGGTAAGTGGACGTGGCACCTCTAACCCACCTTTTTGGAGAGGGAATGAACCGCCATTGACAAAAATGCAACCCCCGACAACCTAGGTCCCCTATGGTTTCCTAGGAAAATGGCCAAAATTCGAAATTTTCATTTACGGGTTTTCGCTTGAAAAATGTTAAATATTCATTTGCACAAGACATTTTTATATACAAGACATTTTTATAAAACACCTAGTAACCATAATAGACATCACTGCGGCGGCAGCCCCAGGTTTACCACACCGAAAGGGAATTTTAGTTACCTCATCCTTTCCCAAGGCTACATCACTGGGGCGGTAGCCCCAGTTGGTGCACACCAAAAGGAGAATTCTATTTGGTAAGGGTTATAATCCCTAAGTGCGGGCGAAGGCCGCCTACACAGAAAGGTGTTCAGCTCCGCTTCTTCGGCAATACAGAAAGGAGAATTCTACTTTGTAAGGGTTATGATCCCTAAGCGCGGCCGAAGGCCGCCTACGCAGAAAGACGTTCTGGGCAAAAGAAACTATATCACCCACAATTGTAACTTGCTTGTAAATGCTTTTAATTTTTTTTATCACTGAATTCTTAAACCTCAAAAGTAGATCATAATAAAATATGTATATCGAATTAAAGGCAAGAACTTGCACTTTCTAAATAATATATATGTCTTTAGCATTGATTATGCACTTTTTTAAAAACAGTTATTTTATGAAAAACTTATAATATTTTATTTTATTTTTTTAATATTTTTGGCTTAAATAGATAAGCAAACAAACACTTTATATATATTAACTTAAAGATAGATTAATTGTCTTTATTTTGGTATTATTACTTTTTTAATCGGTTACGTAGTTTAGAAAATATTAATATTTTAAAATATCGAAATTTTTTGTTTGACCTTTTATATCTACTATACTTTTTAATTGCGGCAAATAATATTTATATAGTTAAAATCAGCGTACAAAGCACTATCGGTCTGCATTTTTAGTTTTCCCATTGCTGAACGGTTGGTTATCTTGATGTTTTCCGTACAAAGTATGTGTCCAAATCCAATATAAACATTTCTGACCATTTTTCATTACATAACAGGAGCAACGGGCAGTTAAATAATCGAGTCCTCAACTTCTATACATTGCATCTAGGCCTAACGGCAGTATTATGTACAAAATGCAAATTTAAATCGTGTATAAAAACAGCTATGTGCTTTAAAGCAGCGCAAATGTTGATCACGTCGTAATTGGTCAAAAAATTGATTTTTTTTCCCAAATCAATAGCATATTTTTAATATATTTTTTTTTTTTTAATACGACACTTGCAAAATATTGCCTATTGGCACCAAGAATCAGTTTTGTTGCTCTTCTGAAAAGTTATTAAAAACAAATATGTAACTGTTTTTGTTAGCGCAGCGACGATATACTCTATCTATGCGCCATGCTTNCCTAAATCAATAGCATATTTTTAATATATATTTTTTTTTTTAATACGACTCTGCAAAATATTGCCTATTGGCACCAAGAATCAGTTTTGTTGCTCTTCTGAAAAGTTATTAAAAACAAATATGTAACTGTTTTTGTTAGCGCAGCGACGATATACTCTATCTATGCGCCATGCTTGACAGTATGCAGCGGATCGTGAATACAACTATTAAAATAATGCAATATTTTAGCTGCTATTAATTTCGCACAGAAAAAGTAATGATTTGACCTAATGTGCATTGGTAGAAGGCTTCGGGTGTACGAATTTGTTGTAACATCAGGAGTTGAACATCACGTCGTAAGCAGATTTCCCATGTGAACTTGCAACAAAGTTCAATTCTGCCATTTCCTTGAAGGGATTTTCATGACTTCAGACCTTTAGTAAAGTTTATATGATTTATTCATATTGTTTTTGTTTTTTACACACATTTCCTCTTTCAAAAATACACAATTTCATAAAATTTCAATGTCTATTCTAGAGTCCAAAGTCTATGTCTAGAGTCCATACGCCTAAGTAGCCCATTACGCCCATTTGGGTACTTAAAGTTGACATTATAGACAATGTTTTTATGTAATAATACAAATTTTTTAAAATTCTATAATCAAAAAAAAAATCAAAAAGAAAAGTATTTAGTTAATTACTTTTTTGTTTTTTATACGTTGCACTTTTATGTAAAAAATTTACAATTAAAGCCCATAATAAGACGGAAGAAATAAATTTTTTTCATAAAGCTTCGTTAAAAGGTTTCCAAGAAACAGCACTGTGAAGAAATGTGCACGTATATTCATGCCACCTAGACCTTCTATCTCTGCAACTTTCATCCAAATCCGAGAGGTCGCGCACACAGGTGGCCGCGGTGACATGATTGAAATTGTATATTCCTATTTCGTCTTATGATGGATAAGACTCCCAGCTACCTACATGAAAAATTAATATTCCCACAATCAACACGTATAAATTACCCAATTTTCCCTAGCTAAATAGCTTGTCAACGCTATTCGTATATGGAACCCTATTCCAGCCTTTATCCGTAGTACTTTGAACAAAAGCAACTTTAAGAGTCTCTTGTATTCATATTTTCGCTAGTTTGTCCTAGGTTAAATACCTCTTACACTGAGATGTGCTATCTACGTACGTATATATACATGTAATTATATTTAGACATAGTAATATCACAAAGTTTAACTTTATTCTAAATTTATAACACCTAATACCTGTGCCAATTTTGTTTATCTTACTCTATTCTTAATCAAATATATTCATTATAACCTTTATTGTCTCTTACATATATAAATTACTGTTGTACTACAAAATATTTGTTAATCTTACTGTACTAATGCGTTGGTTAATAAATGTACCGATGTCATCAGACCCCAGTGACTTTGAAGCATTAAGTTCTGGTGATCTTCTCATTGGATGCTCACTGAAATCACTGCCCGAACAACCTTCCCTCGGAGTGGAAATCAATCAAATCGAACAGTGGCGGCGCATCACAGAATTCAAAGAGCGCTTCTGAGGTCGCTGGTCAATGGACTACATTAATGAGCTGCAAAGTCGTGCCAAATGGACCAAACCGAGATTGTGCATGAGTACAATGGTACCACCACAACAATGGGGTAAGGGTCGAGTGACTGAGTGCTTCCCTGGAAGAGGCGGACGGGTTAGAGTTGTAAATATTCGTACGTCAAAGGGTCTTATCCGACGCCCGATACACAAGCTATCCCTGCTTCCTATATCTTGAAAGTGCCTTTCAAGGGGGCCGGGATATTAAGTAAAGGGGATCTTTTTTAGTTCAAGAGGCAACACTAACTCTATTTGGTTGTTTTCATTTTTTTCTTTTATGCTTATTCGTAAGAGAGTACACACTATTGTAAAAAACCTACAATAAATCAGATCATTGCAAACGACTAAAGTGATCGCATCGTAGTTTTACTTCATCGACTGGACTCGAAACGGCCCACAACAACAACTTCCGTAACAAGGAAGTCGTTAGCGTCGATTTCAAACGCATATGTTTCAATGGGAAAGCGCATAGTGTAGAGCAAAGCGTACATACACGTTTGTAATTGAAGCTTTGCTCAATGCTAACTCTTCGCTTTGCTCGCCGCTTCACTATATTTTGACCCTTAGACATTCCGAATTCGTTCAAAGTATGCTAATTTAAAGGTGACAGGGAATAAGTTAAATGGAAATAAGGTCAATTGACTTTATTTCCCACCCTGGTGCGAAATAAAGTCAATTGACATTATTACCTTTTCAAAAGCGAAATAAAGTCAACAAAAATTTGGAAATAAAGTCATTGACGCTATTTCCTCATTCAAATGGAAATACATCAACAATGCTTAAAGTATGTATGTATTCATAGAAAAAAATGTTGTTCTTACAATAAACATTGCCCCGTAAGTGTTTTTTTTTAATAGATGAAAAAGGTTGTTCAAGTGAGTGCGGGGTGCGTGCGCTAGCCGCATTAACCATTCGTAGTTATTGAAGTATCTAGACTTGAATTATTTCTATGAAATGTAACTTTTTTGAACTAATAATTAGCTCGCAACGGGAACACCCCTATCAGCCAACCGGGTAGTTGGCAACGCGTGCGCTACTCGCTCACTTGAACGATCGCCGGCTGTCAAAATATAAATATATATGTACAAAAAAAAGAAGAAAATTAATGAAGGTTAGACTTTCATATTGTACGGTGGTGCCTCTTGTGAATTCATTAAATAAACCTCTTTTGAACTAATTAAATAAATTGTACCTAAATTGTGAGACCAAACAAAGTATTTTCTTAACACCTACAAGCGAAAGTAGCTTACGCGTGTGAAAAACGAAAGCATAGAAGTGTGGAGTACTTTCGGCATTTGCGTAGCCGAAACAACCAGCAAAGCAACCAAGCATTCTGCAGGTGCAATATAGCACGTAGCTATCGATTGCAACACCACCAGCGGTGACTCCAGCCAGTCGAGCAGAAAACCCCCGGAGCAGCATCTATACCTTCAAGCGAAGACAACGCATCGCCTTCCCGTCGCCCATATCCTCCAGCCAGTGCCACCCGATATCCGCCGCTCCGTCGCCCACAACTAACGCAGCCCTCTTGCACGCTGCGATTTTGGTCCTTCGTCGCCTCCTTTTGACACCAGCCCGCAACAGTCCAGGCGGATCATCATCATCACTCATATAAGTACCCAAAGCCCAAATAAAGCCGTAAGTAAGAAACGAATTTCTTTTAACCCCACTTACGCCCAAAAAAGAAAAAAAAAACATACATATATATATAAAAGAAGCAATATTTGTGGAGATCTCCTATATCAATATTCATATTTTCCCGCGCAATCAGCAAACGGTGCATATTTCTATATGTATTTTCGAACAAAGTGAAAATAACTGCGAGTATTTACTTGCTCTCTCATTTTTTTCCACACATAAATTTTGATATATGAGCGCGCATACATATATGCACACACATAAACGTTCACTTAAATATTAAATAGTTAAAAGTTAATAAACTCCACAAATATCAGCTTATCTCTAACCCCTCATAAAATATTAATATATACTTATGTACCTATACATATATACAAATATAACAAAAAGTGCGGTACGGTGATTGAATTTTTTTCTCAAGCGGGTACAGTGGTACGAACACATATTTCGAAGCGACAAATTTTTCTATTACTTCTCGTGTTACGAACACTATATTGCGGTCATTTTATTTCGCATAACTGATCAACTCACTCCCCTTTTCCCTTGAATTAATAAATGCTTGGTGCCCGTCAAATAGATTAATCAAAAAGCCCAAAGATGAGTGACGATGAAAAAGCCCAAGGTACTTCCACGGAGTCCCAACGCTCAACGCGCACAAGTGGAAAGTCAACCTCGAAGAAATCCAAGCAATCGTTCGCTTCTATCAAATTTATATCAGAAACTGATAATTTCATGGACTACTGTACTCGTTTCAAGTCCACCCCAATCCAAGACAACACCGAGTCAAGTCTGAAAATAAAAGACAATAATTGCGATAACTTTTGGAATCGGGTCCAAATCTCTTACGATACGGTCTTAGAAACTGAAGATCAGGATCTCCCCGAGGATTTCAAGTCAGCCGCGTACAATAAATACAGGTCNCCCTGTACTCGTTTCAAGTCCACCCCAATCCAAGACATCACCCAGTCAAGTCTGCAAATAAAAGACAATAATTGCGATAACTTTTGGAATCGGGTCCAAATCTC
>NW_016177095.1:0-8751 GCF_001687245.7 Rhagoletis zephyria | reverse complement strand
ATTAAATTTTTAGCCGTATTAATTTTGTATTTTTTAGGTTGAGATGATAAGAAATTTATCAGACGACCCGAAGAAGACAGTTTGGAATACCAGTCCAGTAGGAGATTTTTTTCCCTGTGGATGCGAACGTCAAGAAAGGGGATGCTGGATTTGTCTTCCATTTCCGTTGTAAACTGGAGTTGGTGGTGATATTTGTTGAGGGGTTTTAAAATTACGTTTACGTGATTTCGGTTAACTATTGCAAAGATGTCGTCTACATATTTGGATATAAATTCAAATTCGATGTTTGAATGTTTTAGCTCCGAAATTATATTGCCAAGTAAATCGTCCATGACAATATCCGCAATCGTGGAAGAAAGGGGGCTGCCCATTGGCATACCAAATGTTTGAGAGTAGAATTGTTTTATTGCACACGAAGAAAGTGTTGTCCTTAAGACAAAAGTCCAGAATATTTTGGAATTTCTTATTGTTGAAATAAAGTGCAAAGGTAAAGAAACTGAAAACTGCGACAAAGTATATATTGAAACAACAAGGCGAGCCCTGGGCACTCGTTTAAGTAAACACGAAGCAGACATTAAACAGAGTAAAAGTATTAAATATATGTTTTTCATCTTACCGAAAGCTACCGCTACATGGTAAGCCGGAGTGTATCAATTTTGAGTAAATTAGCGTCCTTAAAATTCGAAATATTGAAGTTTCAAGCATCAACGTTTTGCTTTTATCTGGCAAGAACAATAACCATACCGAGTTTGGTACAAATTGGTAGAACGATTACCGAGATACATATATGTGATCATAAGTCGGCGGTGCCACGCCCATTTTCCAAAATTTTACCATAATATAAATTAGCTTTAATATTTACTGATTTATCGAAGATTTCGTATTTCTCTAAATTACCGTTCTATGGGATGTGGGCGTGGTTATTGTCCGATTTTAAAAATTTACGTCCATTTGGTATGCTGTGCCAAGGTCACAAACTGTGCTAAGTTTGGAAGAAATTGGTGCACCGGTTACCAAGATATACACATGTAACCATAAGTGGGCGTGGCTACGTCCATTTTCCAAAAATTTATAATATCCTTATTTTTCGTTTAAAAATTATTCTAAACATCAGTTATGAGTGAATAATCTTCAGTAGTTATTAAAATATCGCAGTCTTCGTATATCTGAAAATTACGTTTATATGGGAGGTAGGCGTGGTTATTGTCCGATTTTCCCTTTTTAAATACCATCCGTCCTACGCCCGACAGAAGTGCACGTACCAAGTTTCGTTAAGATATCTAAATTTTAACTCGAGTTATCGTGTGTACAGACGGACGGACGGACAGACAGTCACCGCTGTATACATTTGTCTTTATCTATCTCGATTCGTTTTGCCTGTTACAAACAACCGTTATGTGAACAAAGTTATAATACCCTTGTGCACAAGTGCGCTCGGCTATAAAAACAAAAAAAATCAGCACAGCGTAAGGCAAAATATGAATACCAGTGCCCACACAGCTGATTTGGCGAACACTAAAATAATTGATGTAGAGAAAAGAACAAAAACAAGACTAACATTAGAAAGTTTACGAATAATGCAGAAAAGGGATAGTGCAATGAACAAGAAAGAGAACAGGGCTGTAAAAAATTGCAATCAAATTGGATTGCAATCGCATATTTTACGTAATTTTGCAATCTAGTTCAATTGCAATTAACATTGACTGCTTATATTTTGATTGCAAAAATTGAAATTTGCAATGATTTAGAAGAAATTGATTGCAATAAGTTTTTGATTGCAATTAATTTTTGATTGCAATCATTAATTGCATAAAAATTGCTAACTGCAATCTGTCTAAATGACATTTATTTTGATGAATAACTGGAAGTACGATGGTGAGGCACACAAGCCCTCAGTGGGTTAACGGCATTACACCTAGCAGTAGGTTGTTTTGATTGTCATCATTAATGTTCCGCTAATCGAGAGCATATACAACGTGCGTGCATAAAAATTCGATTTTCTGCATGACAAAGCTGCAACTAAACAGCACCTCCATCGTGTTTTTCAACCATCCCTAGTAGTATAACGTATCGATGGCTGAGTGGAAGATCGACCTATCTCGGCAGCCAGTTCGAAAACGCCCTATCTCAGAAAATTTTTCAATAACGCTCTACTTCAGAATTTGATTTAAGAACGCCCTATCTCAGAATTCGGTTCAGAAACGCCCTTTCTCAACTTTCGATTCAAAAATGCCCTATCTCAGCACATTTTCAATGTATTTTCGTTTGAGATAGGTCGTTTNCAATTGCAATTAACATTGACTGCTTATATTTTGATTGCAAAAATTGAAATTTGCAATGATTTAGAAGAAATTGATTGCAATAAGTTTTTGATTGCAATTAATTTTTGATTGCAATCATTAATTGCATAAAAATTGCTAACTGCAATCTGTCTAAATGACATTTATTTTGATGAATAACTGGAAGTACGATGGTGAGGCACACAAGCCCTCAGTGGGTTAACGGCATTACACCTAGCAGTAGGTTGTTTTGATTGTCATCATTAATGTTCCGCTAATCGAGAGCATATACAACGTGCGTGCATAAAAATTCGATTTTCTGCATGACAAAGCTGCAACTAAACAGCACCTCCATCGTGTTTTTCAACCATCCCTAGTAGTATAACGTATCGATGGCTGAGTGGAAGATCGACCTATCTCGGCAGCCAGTTCGAAAACGCCCTATCTCAGAAAATTTTTCAATAACGCTCTACTTCAGAATTTGATTTAAGAACGCCCTATCTCAGAATTCGGTTCAGAAACGCCCTTTCTCAACTTTCGATTCAAAAATGCCCTATCTCAGCACATTTTCAATGTATTTTCGTTTGAGATAGGTCGTTTTTGAACCGAATTCTAATATAGGGCGTTTTCAACCAAATTCTGAGATAGGGTGTTTTCCAATAAAATTCTGAAATAGGGCGTTCTTCAATCAAATTCTAAAGTAGGGCGTTCTTGAAAAGTTTTCTGAGATAGGTCGTTTTCGAACTGACTGCCAAGATATGACGATCTACCACTCAGCCATCGATATGTACTTGCACATTTCTTGTGTGGATTAGTAGTGGCATCTACTGAGACAGCCCGGTTGCTTGGATTTTTGTCATCTCCCTGTTGTGCGGCCATTCGTTTGCTCGGTTTGGCCCTTCTGTATTGTTTTTGCGCACTGCAAGTGCATTTACTTAGAACATTAGTTAGGCGGTCATATATTCGCACAATTTATATTTGGTCTTGTAAATTGTAAATACTGTAAGGTATTATGTAATTCAGAAGTTATCCTATTTGTCTTATAAGCTAAAATTTTACAACAGTCTTCAATATTTTTTGCCGTTTTTTGAATAAAATGTTTTTCTTCAAGCAGCAACAACTTTNTGGATTTTTGTCATCTCCCTGTTGTGCGGCCATTCGTTTGCTCGGTTTGGCCCTTCTGTATTGTTTTTGCGCACTGCAAGTGCATTTACTTAGAACATTAGTTAGGCGGTCATATATTCGCACAATAAGCTTTGGTTCGCACATTTTATATTTGGTCTTGTAAATTGTAAATACTGTAAGGTATTATGTAATTCAGAAGTTATCCTATTTGTCTTATAAGCTAAAATTTTACAACAGTCTTCAATATTTTTTGCCGTTTTTTGAATAAAATGTTTTTCTTCAAGCAGCAACAACTTTTTGGCTACTGTTGTCAAACTTAAACTTATAAGACAAATCTGCTAAATATTTTTCTTTCAACACAAGATTTGGTAACTATAAAGGCGCTGGCCCAATGCAGACCTGCTTTGCACGCCTTTCTGACTTTAATNTCATGTAACGATAACCAAATCATATGTTGAGAGAAACATACTTACGTAACTGAACTCTTTTCTCAGTGTAAATTACTAAAACAACATGCATGCAATTTGAAGTGCTCACAACTCGTTGTTTATATTAGGTGTGTATAGTAACAAATAGTCAGTACTGGAACCTGCAAATTTTATTATTGGAGAGCGTAATAATACGGGAGAGGTGCAAATTCTTGCTAGTGAAATTTTTACTAGCAGAAATTAGCTAGCGGAAGAATAAGAATAAAAGCCGCCATTTGTTGAAATGATGTACCGGACTGTGTAAGTGCTTGCGTGTAAAGCAAAGAGTTTAAAACTGAACAGAATGTCAAAACGGTGAAACAACTACTCACTTGCAAGTTTTTACTAGTTTTGTGTTCAATAACTTTTTTCTGCTAGTTTTCTCTTTTTCTCAATTTCACGTTCTATTTCACTTTTACGCTCTTAATTTCAAAAAAAGCATGAATAAATTATTGCATTTTTGAGATTGCAATTAAAATGTTTGATTGAATCAGTGATTTGATTGCAATCACAATCATTGCACTCAAATGTGCTTACAATTAAATTGATTGTAGTTTTTGCAATCAGAAAAATGCAACAAATTTTGATTGTAATCTTATTACTAGCACAATCATTGATTACTAAAAAAATGTATTGCAAATTTTTACAGCTCTGAAAGAGGATGCTGATGACATCGCTGCAGCTTGCATATTATGTTTATGAAAATTGTTTAACATTCAGTTTAGACGAAGCTACCACAAACGCTGGTAATGAGTTTTATTTTTAAGTTCCATAATTAAATGTTAAATGTTATGTAAGTCAAAAAGTTTCTGTTGTAAAACTGAACCATTTATTTCTAAATTATTATATCTTTTTTTTTCATTTCTGTCGTTGTTTGGATAATGTTTTATATTTATTGATGTGCAGGTTAATAAACAAAACTATCCCCTGAAGATCCTAAAACTCTTAGCGAAACGTCGGGAAAAAGTAAAATAAAATATTTTTATTTACACAACGGTTAGATCAGAAAAGCCTAACAAATATTACAATTTCAACCAAATTAAACTGATCGGACATATGTACATAACAAATTTATTACATTCGGAAGGCCTGCCGACAAATCGTTTATTATCCCTATACCCGGCAGGAACCGCTAATACAGCAGCCCATTTGCCACGAGGCCATTTTGGTAACACCAACCATATCAGCGGAGTGTTCGGGAAATATTTAGTTATTGCCCCATCGTTTTTGGGGTGGAGGGCGGAGGGGGAGGGGGCGTGGCCCTCCAAACCCCCCTCATTCGAAAGGGGACAGTCACCACTTTACGAAAAGCCCCACAACCCATAGATATAGATATAGATATAGATATAGATAT
Organism: Rhagoletis zephyria; assembly: GCF_001687245.7. Lineage (NCBI taxonomy): Eukaryota > Metazoa > Arthropoda > Insecta > Diptera > Tephritidae > Rhagoletis > Rhagoletis zephyria. Next base: position 3,526 of record NW_016177095.1, on the reverse strand, counting down.
AGATATAGATATAGATATAGATATAGATATAGATATAGATATAGATATAGTTCGGAATTTTCGGGACTATTTCAGGGTTTTCAAGACTACTTCGAGATTACCGGAGTTTATGAACTATATCAGGATATTCGGGACTATTTCGGTTTTTTCGAGACTACTTCGAGATTTTCGGGGCTCTCGGGACTATATAGTGATCTTACAGGCTAACCTAATATTCGCGGCTTGCGTTTTGGTACACACTCCGTAGAATTTTTTTTCTTGCGTCACCCGAAATTGGCTTGCGTGCGTTTGCATTTGATTTCATTGAGCGAAATGTCAAATCAAAATGTCACGCAGAACAAAAATTGGAAATTGAGTTAGCTTCATACGCACGCCGATCAATTTCGGTTGGTCCCATACAAGTCGTATGTGCATGAGAAATTTTTGACAGTAAATTGGCGGTGTTCGTGAATATTAGGTTAGACTGTAAAGGATTTTCGAGACCAATTCGGAATTTTTGGGACTATTTCGGGTTTGTCGAGCCTACTTCGAGATTTTCGGGGTTCTCGGGAATATATCTCAAAAATCCCGAAATAGTCCAAAAATTCTGAAGTAGTCCCGAAAATTCCGAATTAGTCTCAGAAATCCCGAAGTAGTTGCGTTGCATAAAAGAGTATTATTTGGTTGAAAAATCAAAAATCAAATGATTCGCTCTACAAATCAAATTACAAATAAATTGATTTCCTATTTGGTTGACGAATCAAGTTACAAATAAAATTTATTTATTATTTGGTTGACGAATGAAATCGCAAATAAAACTTGTTTTTTATTTGGTTGACCAAGCAAATCACAAATAAATTGTATTTGTTATTTGGTCGGCAAGTCTAATCACAAATAAAATTTACTTAGGATTTGACGCAACTTTCAATTCAGAAATAAATTTGACTTATGGATTTGGAATTTACCTGGTTAATTCGGGACAAAACTCCGGTCTATTCGATTTGGAAAAGCAGAGTCAATCACCCTAGTTTTTATCAATATAATGAGCTATAACACCAATATAAATTGAGTTGGTTGAAAATGTCCAGCCATCGGTAGACAAGCCCACCTCAAACGTCTCATTTAGCTCACTTTTAATTTTTATTTTAAATCGCTGTAACCTTTGGGAATCAAAACTTCTGATAAAGTTTTTCTCGAAGGTGTATTATAACCGGAGCATTGAGTGACCTTGGCTACGAATTTTATCATTTTAGGCTCTTCAACCAATTGTAGAGTGTGTTGGCTTTTGTCGATCATGACTATTTTATACATATAAATAATTTAGAAATATTGTAAGACTAAGACTTCTAGTTTTCACATAGTGGAAAATAAGAAATTTTAACGAAATTTTTAGATAAGGAAACTCTGAAAAGGTAATTCATTTAGAATTTCGAACAAGGGCACGCGTGGACTTCAATGAACTAGTTCAAAGAACTAAATAGTTCGTAAACAAGACAAGTCTATTTAGTAGCTAGAAAACATGGTTCCTCCCCTAAGTAATAACACATGCGAACAATGGTCAAGAAGCCGGAACGCTAACATGTATTTCCGAAGAATTTTGGCGCGCTGAACCCGCAGCTGGTCGTAGAGTTGCTCTAAAATGTCAGATTTTGGAGATATCCTATCGCCATGTTAAAAAAAACAGCAAAAACAAAGATATTTGAGCCAACTCAGCGACACTTAAAAGTTTAGGTCTTGTACTTTCATATCCTATGTATTGTTTTGTTTTTTACATGGCGATACTACATACATTAACTGAAACACTTACGACGAAAAACAATGGGCCGTATGCATAAAAACTAAGCAAATGCTTTTACTTAAAATTTCAGACCTTTTACTCGATTTGTTCAAATAAATTTAAGAGAAAGGCATGAAATTTTAAGAAAAAGCAGTTGCTTAGTTTTTATGCATACGCACACTGGGGCAAAGCATGCTCAAAACTCAATTAAAATAATGCGTTTTTTGGAAATATAAAAACGCAGGATTATTCCCCATTGAATCCTACAGTTGGGGGTAAGTTTTCAGCCCTCTATCGTTTTTAGGCTCGGAGATATGCGTGTCCAAATTTGATAAATTTGAACAATATTTTTTTTCAAAACTGAAAAATTCAAATGTGCAATTCAAATTGTTACTATAAGAAAGCGGTATTATATTTCGTTACTTTTTTCCATTAACTTAAATGAAGTTTATTGATTTTTGGGTGTATTATTTTTGAAATTATGTGTTTTAAAAAGAAATGATTAAAAAAAAATAAACCAACCTCTTTTTTGGCGAGTATAATTTTCAAAAAATGTTTGTGTTTAAATGCGCAAAGCGCATTTTAATTTGACGGTACTGCAATAAAGTATGTTCCTTTCTTATTAAGAATCCGAGTCCAAAACCAAAAGCACTTTGCGCACTTTTAAATAAATTGGTTTTAAAAACNATTGGTTTTAAAAACTTCCCTTTAACTTTAATTAAACGCAAAAACATATATCTACCTCTGGTTAAGTTTGATTCTGTTTCATTTCGAACTTAAACTGTTTATTATTTTAAGGTTACTCAATGAATAAAAATCGGGTTTAGTTCTAACAAGGACTTTCAAAACTTTAGAAAGATCTACAGTAGGAAAGCGCATCATGCTGACAATTTAGAGGACGTTTTTCATAGACAGCTAGTTTCATCAGATCCTCCGATCACTTGCTCGCGCTTGTTGCAAGTGATCACAAACCGGAGATCTTTCTTTGGCGAAGCAATGGAGTTAGTAGAACTTGAAGCGAATAATATTAGTTTAACGGGGTTTGGATGGTATTTACATTCCGACTGTGAGGAATAAGTGTCATAGTTTTCATTATATAATGCTTATCATATTTTTTTATTATTATTTAATTTTAATTGTTTTTTTTTTAAATATGGTTTATTCCTAACTAAAAACATCTAAGTTTCAAACTTCGTAAATATATCGATTTTGAGTACGTATTTTTGTAGTCCATTCAATTTTAGTTCATCAAAGCGCCAGTTTGAAGCAGCTAGGACATACCATTTTTGTGTTGAAGGTGTCGCTCATTTTCTCTATATAAAAAAATCGTCGAAAATAATTCGTATGAAAAAACGTAAGTCCTAGCTTCTTCAAACTTGCACTTTAATGTACTACAATTACAAAACTGCATACTCAAAATCCTTTTAATAAGGCTTATCATAACTACACGTCACCCACATATTGAAAAGTATTGACTATTTATTTTTTATTTTCATTATTTATTTTTTATAAAAACGTATGCTTAATTTGTAAATCTCTATAAATTTAATCGAATCAAAGACGAAAAAAAAAATAATTTAGAATTTTTTGACAAAATTTTCTTAAAAAGTATTAGAGCTGAAATTATTTTTACTTTCAACTTTGTTTTGGCCATGCACATATCCCATAATGTGTTACATTGAAACAGAAATTTTTGCATATATTTCCTATCTTTTACTATCTGGTGACAGGTAATAAGGTCAATGGAAATAAGGTCAATTCGCACCAGGG
>NW_016177094.1:0-8753 GCF_001687245.7 Rhagoletis zephyria | reverse complement strand
ATACTGTGCTCTCCGTTAAAACGTCGCCATTGAACTGCTCTGACACCCATTCAATCAGCGCAATGGTATTTCTATTATTTTCCAGCCAAACCGCCAATAAATTTTCTCGGCAAAACTGAACTTGCTCTGCAATTATAAAATTATNTACTGCTCTGACACCCATTCAATCAGCGCAATGGTATTTCTATTATTTTCCAGCCAAACCGACAATAAATTTTCTCGGCAAAACTGAACTTGCTCTGCAATTATAAAATTATTAAGAATTTGCGCAAATATGCGCAAGAAATATTAATGTCATATAAAAGATGATACATCAACATATAACTGAGCACCAAAAATTTGGCTCTTACGGCGACTCTTCACTAGTTTTTCTCTACAAAATAACACTACTTTAAGATTCCACTTTACCAAAAAGACTACATCACATAAAAGCTATTTAAAATCAACGGAGGCATTGAACTCATTAATATTTTCACAATACATAAATCTTCATACCTTTCACTATATTTTCCATTATTTTCTTTTATTTGTTAGACCGTTTTTTTTAATTAATTTTCAATTAAGAAGCACAACAAATTTTCTGTACACAAAAAGCAAATGAAGCTTTTCACAAAAATATCTGTTTTTGCATGGTTGTCAGATTACAACACTGACCCAAAGATTTTTTTTTGTATTTTCAGCATGCATGGGGGATTAACTAAATGGGCGGTTAATACAATTTACAAATATTTCGAATAAAAATGTTTAGTTTATGCCAAAAATAATGCCATTTAGACCAGTGTGCAGCGACAAATAAAACGCGCAACAACGTGCGCAGGCAACAACATCCGCCACAGCAGCGGGTGCTACAACGCGCGGAAGCAACACCGAGCCATCGACAACAACAACCGCCACAGCAGCGGGTGCAACAACGCGCAACTACAGCAGCGCGCTACAGCGGCAAATAAAACGCACAACAACGTGCGCANTACAACCGCCACAGCAGCGGGTGCAACGATGCGCAACTACAGCAGCGCACTACAGCGGCAAATAGAACGCGCAACAACGTGCGCATGCAACAACATCTGCCACAGCAGCGGGTGCTACAACGCGCGGAAGCAACACCGCGCCATCGACAACAACAACCGCCACAGCAGTGGGTGCAGCAACGCGCAACTACAGCGGCAAATAAAACGCACAACAACGTGCGCAGGCAACAACATCGGCCACAGCAGCGGGTGCTACAACGCGCGGAAGCAACACCGAGCCATCGAAAACAACAACCGCCACAGCGGCGGGTGCAACAACGCGCGACTACAGCAGCGCGCTACAGCGGCAAATAAAACGCACAACAACGTGCGCAGGCAACAACATCTGCCACAGCAGCGGGTGCTACAACGCGCGGAAGCAACACCGAGCCATCGACCACAACAACCGCCACAGCAGTGGGTGCAACAACGCGCAACTACAGCAGCGCGCTACAGCGGCAAATAAAACGCACAACAACGTGCGGAGGCAACAACATCCGCCACAGCAGCGGGTGCTACAACGCGCGGAAGCAACACCGCGCCATCGAAAACAACAACCGCCACAGCAGCGGGTGCAACAACGCGCGCTACAGCGACAAATAAAACGCGCTACAACAACTTCACACCAGCAGCAACAACAACAGCAGCAACGTTAAGCTGCAACAGCAGGGCCCATACCACTGGCCTGCTGCAACGAAAGCATTGACAACAACAACATCAGGGCCCATACCACTGGCCTGCTGCAACAGTGGGTGAGTCCTTCGGGCCCAAAACTTAATTCTACAGATTAGAAAAATTAATTGTTTTTTTGAACCTAGAAAGTAAGCTATAAACTATAAAGACAAAAAAAGGAAGAAACAAGAAATTTAAAATTAGAATTTTTGAAAAAAAAATTAAGTAATTAAAAGCAAAGCACAAAAAAATAAATAAATTAAATGTAAACGAAGGAAGACATTTAGGAAAAATGTAATAGTAAGTGCAAAAATAACCTTTTTTTTTGTTCTATTTTTTTCTGTGTATACCAAAACGTATTCAACAGATCACACAATTCGGCATAGCTCTCAGAAAAACCATACTACAAAGTCAAATTGAAATTATTTTTTTGAGTTTTAAATCGCCTGCTATATTTATCTTGGCATAATAGTACCTTAAAAAAGAGCCTACCTAAGTTGTCAATCACACCCTGGTTAATATACCTGGTATATATATGTATACGTAAATGCCTATATATGTAGTGAATGAGAGAGAGTCAGAGCTCAGTTTATTAAAGACGTTGTAAGTTTTCCAGAGAAATGACATTACTTCCATTGAGAGGGAGAGCGGTCACGTACAATGTCATAAGTGACAGGGTTGCCACATAGCTCCCCTTGTTTTTTTTAACTTTACAATTCATGTTTTTTTTCTTAAACTAATTAACAGCTTATGTTACAAACAATTCGTTTAAATCGTATTAATGGTTATGAATCATCTGCAAAGTGCACATGCCTCGTTGTTTGTCCGGTTCTGGTTGTTGTGTTCTGTTCGTCAGTTGATACTTCAAAGACAGGCTTTAGTCGGTCCACTGAAACTGGAGTGCGCTGCCCTTTAACTTCAATGTAAAAATGTTTCTCATGACGTGATATGACGCGGTATGGTCCTTGATATGGAGCGCTTAATGATGGTCCTATTTGCCCTTCACGTACCAAAACATGGGAGCAGTTATTCAATTCTCTGAAACGAAAAATTGACCTCTTGCCATGACGAGACATTTCGGTCGGTGTTAAAATGTTGTTGTAAATGGCGGAGCAAACCATGCGTTGACTGATTGTTCGCAGTATTTAAAATTCACCGATTCGAGGTTCGCCGTACACCAGTTCGGCGGGTGTTGTAGAAATATCATTTTTCCACGAAGCTCGTAGGCCCATTAGAACTATTGGAAGCGCGTCATACCAAGTGTCTTTGTGGCAAAGCAGAGCTGATTTTAATTGCCTGTGCAAACGTTCGATGAGTCCATTGGCTTGAGGATGGTAGGGTGTGGTCCTAATGTGGTGAATTCCAAACAGCTGCGCATGTTGCCGGATTCAAATTGCCCACCGCGATCTGACGTTATTCGAAGTGGAACCCCATATATCGCGATCCAATGGTAGAATATAGCGCGCGCGATGGTTTCCGTATTTCCGTTTTCAAGTGGGATTACCTCAGGAAAGCGCGTAAAACGATCTATTATTGTAAGGCACTGACGAAATCCTTTCGCAGGAGGTAGAGAAATTAGATCCATGTGGATATGCTCGAAGCGCTTTGATGGCAACTGAAATCTCGAAGGAGATGTAACGACATGGCGCTGTATTTTATTTCGTTGACACTCGATGCAAGTTCGCGCCCACGTGCGGCAGTCCTTATTGACAGCAGGCCACACGTATCTGCTTGCCACTAATTTTTGTGAGCAGCGGATTCCTGGAGTAGAAAGTGAGTGTAGTGAGTCGAATACAGCTTTCCTTAGCGAAGCGGGGACGAAAGGACGCACTGTACCCGACGAAATGTCGCAGTAAATGCTAACTTTGTGCTCTGGAAACGTAAGTTTCTGAAGGTGAAACGTAGTGCTCGGTCTAGTGGTGAGTTGCTGAAGCTCTGCGTCACACTCTTGAGCTGCTGCTAATTGCTGTGGGGAGACGCTGAAATAGCGTCTTAAGGTGTTCCAAGTGTTGTCGCTCGTTATCTGAGGCAATTAACAGGTCGTCGATGTATGGAAAAACAAAGGGTAGGTCGTTAGTGACTTCGTCGATGAAGCGCTGAAACGTTTGAGCTGCGTTTCTGAGTCCAAACGCCATGAAAGGAAACTCAAACAACCCAAACGGAGTTATTATAGCGGTTTTCTTAATGTCGTCGCATGCGACCGGAATTTGATTGAATGCCCGTACTAAATCTATTGTGGAGAATATAGATTTTTCACAAAGGTTAGCTGCAAAGTCTTCAAGATACCGCACGGGGTATCTATCAGGGACCGTCCGGTCGTTGAGACGGCGATAATCGCCGCACGGCCGCCATTCGCCCGACTTTTTAGGGGCTAAGTGTAGTGGTGAGGGCCACGGGCTATCTGAAGGGCGAGCGATACCCATTTTTACCATTTTCGAGAACTATTTTTCCCTTTCTCCAGCCCGCAGTTGCACTTTCGCTACTGCGCGGGCAAAAAAGTGCCCATGTCTGCTTTATACTATGTATAGAAGATAGTAATTTTAAATAGGGGGCAACCCTACTCAAAAAACTTTGTACATGCGAAGGCCATGCACTTTCATTTGGTACCTCATTTTTTTATCCAACGATCGGTGAAGATGTTATAGTTTTTAAACAGATGGCAACCCTACTCAGAAAAATAATACATTATTACACATCCAGAGGCTAACAGGCCAACCTAATATTACCGGCGTGAATTTTTCTACGCACGCACGCAAGTTCTTCACATTTGAGTAACCGAAATAAATTTGCGTGCGTGATTTTTCAGAGTTGCATTTCTGTCCAATTTCAGAAGTTGAGCAAAATTTGAGCATAAATGCAGAAAAGCTTCGATTCCCAAATTAAAAAAACGGGGATCGATAGAGAACATTGAGGTGAGTATAACGGTATATTTCTTTTCTTGCGGAAACAAAAACTACAAAAGTTATTAAGGGTCAAAGTTCAAATTAAACTATTTTTTAAATAAAAAATTCTTAAAAAGTAATATATGGATAGGAAATTTAGTTCCCTTTAATTTGATATACATACTTTATATATGCCTTGTTTAGTTTTCACAAAAATCTAATTAATGTACGCAGAAAGGAATTGTTTAATTTGAACTTTGAGTCTTAATAACTATTGTAGTCGTTATTTCCGCAAGAAAAGAAATATACCGTTATACTCACCTCAATGATCTCTATCGATCCCCATATGTGTTTTTTAATTTGAGAATCGAAGCTATTCTGCATTTTTTCCAAAATTTTAATTCATTGTCGCGCCAAAATGTCATAGAGCACAGACGTCAAATCGAAATGTCACGCAACACAAATCTTGGAATTTGAGTTGGCTTTTTACGCACGCCGGTCAATTTCGGTTGGTCCCATACAAGATGTATATGCATGAGAAATTTTTGACAGTAAACTGCCGGCGTGCGTGAATATTAGGTTGGCCCAAGGCACATTAAACAGGTAGTATCAGTAGAGCAAAAACAACATTTGCGTGTATTTTGTTGTTGCTTCTGGTATCGAAAGTGTCTAAAACTGTTCTGAATTTTTTCTTCTAAATCAAAGCGTGCCATGTGAAATACAAAAAATTATAAAAAATAAAAAATTGAAATTGGAAAAAATAAAAATTGATGCAACTTTCTTTCCTAGTAAATTTGTTTGCTTCTCGAAGCATTGATCCATCCTTTGCAAGGCCCAGTAATCAGCGGTCGTGCTGCTGAGTTGGGCGAACGTTCCAAAAGCTGCTATTCAATCGCTTGTTTTGTATGGAAAAAGGTTTCACATGCAAATGGATTTTAACAATTCAGAATTTTTGTGAGAAAAAATTAAAAATATTTGACATTTTCGAGACCAAATAATTTGAAAATAAATCAAATCAGCTGCTCTACTGATACGATCTGTTTAATGTACCTTGGGTTGGCCTGTTAGTCTTTTCATTTGACAGTGACGGTGCAGAATTAGAATTGAATATAGTAATTTTCTTAATAGGTGGCAACCCTAATTAAATTCTAAATTAAAAAGGCCACTCCCATGAACTAAAAAGACAAGATCACGCGGGCAGGAGAGTAGCCCGTTAGTATCGCATTTAGGAAAAAAGTTGAACGATTTTGACATTAGCCGTTTGTTTACATTTCTTCGTTGTTTACAATTTGGTGGTGGCTTTTTACTGCAATTTTCTTCATTTTTGCTTGTGACAACGTGTGTACACATAAGATAAAGAATAATTTAACACAACGGCATGATTTATAGAAGAATTTGCATAACAAAAATGATTTTTCATTCGTTCAACAATTTCGCGATTTTCTCCGTTCTCTTCGTTGTTTACTTCTTACAACAAAGATGGCGTCGAGATTTCGGCAGCTAGAAAATAACTTTTTTCATTCTTTCCTTCCCGCGAGATCTTGTGTCTTTCGTTCATGGGCCACTCCCCTATCGATACAGAATTTATTAGAGAAAATCTCGTCAAAATCCTCGTCAGTTGTCTTCGAGAATTCGTCTTTTCTTTATACTATGTAAAGACATACACTAGGGTGGTCCAAAAATGTATGTGAAAAGTAAGGTCGGAATTTTTATGCTCTCACCCCCCTAGGATTGTTCTTTACCGAGAAAAATATATCCCTATTTTTTTATTTTGAAAACAAAAAATATTTAGAGNCAGAAAATCTCGTCAAAATCCGTTCAGTTGTCTTCGAGAATTCGTCTTTTCTTTATACTATGTAAAGACATACATTAGGGTGGTCCAAAAATGTATGTGAAAAGTAAGGTCGGAATTTTTATGCTCTCACCCCCCTACGATTGTTCTTTACCGAGAAAAATATATCCCTATTTTTTTATTTTGAAAACAAAAAATATTTAGAGGTCGCTCAAAGCGCCCAAAGTTTTCCATGTATTTTATATGGGGAAAAAAACACTTTTCGTAGAAATGGTATAGAATTCCTAAAAATCAATAGTTTTCTATGGGAAAACTCTGTTTATCTGCAGGAGACTCCCAACACAAATACCCAATTGTTTATTTAACCAGTTTTCCGTCGCAACTATACTTTATAGGTCCGCCAAAAACCCACAAAAACCCCGAAATATACAATGGGGGACCAATAAAATATCGTTAGTATTAAAAAATTGTTAAATAAACAATTTAGTAATATTATTAAATGCTTCCTGAAGAGAACCAGAGTTTTCCGGCCGAAAAATATTGATTTTCAAGAATTCTATACCGTTTCTACGAAAAGTTGTTTTTTCCCCATATAAAAATATATGGAAAAATTTGTGCGCTTTGAGCGACCTCTAAATATTTTTTGATTTTAATATAAAAAATAGGGGTATACTTTCTTTCGATATAGAACAATCGTAGGAGGTGAGAGCATTACAATTCCGACTGTACTGTTTTTGGACCACCCTAATGTACATAAATATTTTCAAATTAGCGAGGGAGAGAAGAGGAATGAAATACGCGAAGAAACTAAACAAAAACATCGAAGTAAAGCTGATGCCACATAAAACTATTGCTTTGCTTTAGTTGACAGATTCGCTTTGACAGATAAGATGAATTGTATGAAAAAGCACAAAGCATGCCACATATACCCTTGAAGCTGCAGCGCAAAGCGAAAAGATGGCCAACTTTGACAAACAGCCGGTTTAATATTTATTTTGTTTCGTCCAAATTCGAGTTTTCATGCAGAAACATTAAACTTAATTACATTGCTGATATTTTCAAAGCAAAATATATAAAATCCACAGCAATTTTGACGAGTAAAAAAGCAGTACAAAATTGTTTTCTTGGCGTTCATTGTGGCATACCTTTTGCGTCTGTCGCTTTGCTGGCAAAGTTATAAATGTCACGCAAAGCTACAAAGTTTTATTTGGCACCAGCTTAAGCGTATTTTATTTGAATTTTGTGTTTCAAATATTTTTGACTGAACACTTAAGAACAATTATAGTGAGTGTATGTACATACATACATATGTAAATACTAAAGTACTTTTACATATGTACGAAAACCTAATGAATTAAAAACATCAAAGTAGGCACAATTGATTTATAAATTCTGTCTCTCACTGAAATCCCAACAAATGTAGTACATGTACATATGCAAACAAAAAAAGCATCAGCTCCTTACAGCACCTAACAAAAAAAAAACGCGCGCCCTCACGTATTATATTTTAGGTATTAATTTTTAAAAAAGGTGGCAGCCCCTTAAAAAAATAAAAGCTTATCCGGAAACCACATTCTTTCACTTGATACCTCATTCTTTAGTCCAATGAACTTTCAAAATCTTATTATTTTTAGAAAGGTGGCAACCCTACTCAAAAAATAATAGATTATTGGACATGGGGAGGACAAGTCTTTTCACTTCACATCTCACTTTTTGTATTCGTACCATGTTCGAATGAAGTAGTAATTTTTAAGTAGGAGGCAGCCCTAATCAGAAAGTAATACATTATTGGACATCTAAGAGCCGATTTTATTTGAAACCTCATTTCTAGTAAAACGAACAGTGCGGGTCTTATAATTTTTTAGGCAGGTGGCAACCCTATAGGAACTCAAAGTACTAAAGATAATATTCCTAGTAGTATAGATAATACTTAAAAAATTTCGTCTAAATCCGTTCAGTGGCGTGGTCAAAATATCTCAACTTTCCTTTATACTATGTACTAGTAGACCCGGCGAACTTCGCCCATAATTTTTATTTATTTTATTGAAACTTTTTGGTCCAACATTTTCACCAACAATTCACGTTTACGATATTCATTGGCACATTCGTCTGCTAAGATTATGGTTTGGTTGTCATTTGCCACTTTAAATAACCTAAGGAAAGTGTTATATCCGTGAAGAAGTTCTTAAAATTCTCCAGTTCTGCGGCATTTCATAGCACGGTTGTTCGCAAAGCGAAATACATTTTTTCCTCTTCAGTCCCTGGCGGCAACAATGACCCGGTTCTATAGTGAATGTCCTAGAATCTTTACAGCATAGTTGGTGGNCGTCTGCTAAGATTATGGTTTGGTTGTCATTTGCCACTTTAAATAACCTAAGGAAAGTGTTATATCCGTGAAGA